>NC_034604.1:24669694-24686772 GCF_900095145.1 Mus pahari | reverse complement strand
CTCTCTCTCTCTCTCTCTCTCTCTCTCTCTCTCTCTCTCTCTCTCTCTCTGATGGGGTGGGGGGAGGAAACGTGATAGGTCCTATATTTTAATACTGGGATCAAATTGATGATACTTATCTTTTTTTCTTGAATTTTTACAGCAAGAGAAGAGGAAGGATTCAGAAAGGGGATTTGGCACATTTTCACTTTCCTATGATGCAGGTGATGTGCACAGAAGCTGTGTTTGTAAGGCAGATTGGTTCAACATTGGTGACAGAGTCCTGTCCAGCATCATTCTTCCTATCTACCATGTACCCAGGGTGCTGTTTTCATCCTTGGAAGGGTAATGTGTACTTATGGGACCTGTATCTCCTTATTCTATACCACCCCCAGGATCTCCTCCAGTTTTCCCTTTCATAAATAAGACTTGGTACCTCCTTTCATCTCCACATATTTTCGTTCTTCAGACATACTTCAAATTGTCCATTCTCTCTGAAGCAAGCCTCACCCAGTCTGACTCTGGTTTTGCCTCCCTTTGAACTGCTGTCTATTATTCTCAATACCTCTTGTAGACACTGAAACTTATTATGCCAGGTTGACTTATTTATAGCTCAAGATGCACACCTGACCTTATTATATTTTACTTGTTTTTATTTCCATTTCTCCTTTCTCTTTTATCTTCCCTATAATTACCCAAATGTTATGCACTGCATGCCCCTACAGCCTTAAAATGTATGATGCATTTGCTAAATTGTAAACTGTTATCTGTAGATATATGAGATTTATTTTTAGTTGCATAAGATATATTGTGCAATACTTATTAGCATATTTCTTACACAGTACTGCACATTATGCCATTAGAAAAAAATAGAATGTATACCCTACTATGAGTGAAGAAACTATATCACCAAACCAGGATCCTCAGATTCATTTTCAAAGCTGCTGTAGAGCCAGCATGAGGAGAAATCAATTAATCCAAGCACTCTCTTTCAGATGTGCAGTTCTCGTCTTAAACTTCCAACAGACAAATAGTAAGTAGAAAACCTTTGTCTAAAAAGGTCAGTTAGTTAAAACTGTCATGAAGCACTGAGGGTACTACTCTCTGGACCCACTCTTGGTAAAGATGAGCAACACCACCCAGCTCAGAACCATCTCATCTCAGCTTCCATGCAGATAGGCATGTGTTTGATTCTTCATAAATAGATGGGGATGTTCATTTCTGAGGAACTCCACTTCACTGGGCTGAAACAAATACCACAGATCTGATAATATCAGAGTTAAATTGCTTTAAATACATGCATTATTCTCACCTCAGTTTACAACAGAGCACCATCCCTATGACTTTTCTGTCCCTTACACCCTTTATCCTGAGTCAGCACATTGAAACAAAAAAAAACCCCAACTAACCCAGCATATGCATTATACTTTACCTGTCTATAGCAAAAGGAAATTTAATGTGATCTAGTATGGTTATTTTATAATATATGTATTATTGTTACAAACTTGTGATTTCATAAAAAATAAAATATTCTTCCTGTTACAGACTGTTGTCAGAGTGTTCAGTCACGGCACTATTTTGACCATCAAGTCAGCAAGCACAGCGGGAGAGGTAGGTGAGTTATTTAGAGCTAAACAATACCTATTATTCATAGTAATAACTTAAAGTTTGTGAAATACTCAAGTATTATTTCATTCAGTACTACTTAAAATTCTATGTAATAAATATGCACACTACCATATTTAAAAACTTTGAGATTATAATTCTGCCACCTGTGTTATTGCCATAGCCATACAGGAATGGCTTGATGTGACCAAAAATCAGTCTCTGATATGGAAGTCCACTGTAAGTTGTTTTAACCCATTTGCAGATCAGTGTTAGGTTCAGGATTTTTTTATCTGTTTAATATTTGACTATCTTATTGTACCACCATTAAGAAAAAAGTAAATTATTTTGATTAGAAACAGGCTATTTTTCTTGCACATATAGATATTTTATTAAACACACGTATCATGTTATATAAATAAAAAACAATCACAATTAATATTTGAGTATTAACACTTTTATCTGAATATCTCATTTGAATTGAATTTTTGTATCCATTGCCTCCCGATACCAAAATGGAAGAAAAACTTCATGTTGCTAAGAAAAATTTATTGATGGAAAAAAAAATCACAGGTCATTAGAAGCTGAAATAATTCTCTGTTTGACTTATTAACATATTGCATCTTTGGATAAACCTTGTTTTTTGTAAACTATCTGAACTCTATGTTTCATTTTTGAGTGCAACATGAACAACAGCAGGTTCACTCATCCAGGAGTGTGTAAAAGTGAAATCCTTCCCGCTGTCATTGCAGAGGAACGGTGTGGAGCAGAGCCTGTGGCCTCTGCCACACAGCACTGTTCATCTGTCAAACTCTTTCATTTGAAAATAATGAGCAGTGAAGAGTTTGAAAAACTAAATCTATTAAGGATATTTATGCAGGAGAGCTATCACTAAACACCTCCATTCACTCATATAATGAGATTGGCATCCTGATAAAATTCTTGTCTTGTAAGATAATGATCTTATGGCTTTTTCTGGCTCTTAAAACAAAGATAATTGGGTTAATCTCTGCAGGAAGTCCATCTGTTACCAGTGAGCCATTTTCATTGTGGATGACTTTATTTTAGAAACATGGAAAAAGGCCTTGCAACTTGCTTCCTTATCCTGGGAATTAGAAGCACGGAAGTCAAAATCTAAAAGGTGATTGCGTGGAAAATATGACTCCCATGGTGAGTTCCCTATGTGCAACCTGAGATATCAGCAATAGTTAAGCTTTATGTTTGTAGAAGACTTTTCATTAAGAATTCAAACATAAAGTTTCTGGCATTATTCATCATTAATAAGCATGTTTCTGAGACATACACAGAAAAATATTAATATTGTACAGTAGTATGGTGCTTTATATAGACAAAACCATACAAGTAGGAATGCAAAGATTGCACAGGAAGCTTCAGTTTATATTGGCATGTGTGTTGACTCTATCATATACAGCATCATGTTGTACATATCTTGATTACTTCCTATTTAAGACACCAATCTCCTGATTTAATTTTATATATTTGTTGGAGATAAATTTAAGCCTCCTCTTTTACAGTCCACAATTAGAAGAAGCTACATAGCATATTAGGTGCTTAAATATTTTTAAATGATATTTTCATGAAAATTGGATTAGTCAGCATTTATTTTATTTAAGAAATAATTTCTTTGGCTAGAGTGGTAGCTCAGTGATTAAAAATGCTGGCTGAATGAGTTGAGATCCCCAAGCCCCTTATAAACACTGAAGTGATCGTGCATACACTCATAATCCTAGTCTGGCTAAGCCTAGATGGAAGTGGAGGAAGGATGATCCTTGGGAGCTCATGAACTAGCTAGCCCGGTGTATACAGTGATGATCAACCACAAGTCTTGTTTCAACTGAAGATAGAAGGTGAGGATTGATATTCAGATTGGCCCCAGACCTGTAAATATTCACTTGGCATGAGTATGCCTGCACATACACATACACAAGAAGGTTCTCATAAGTAAGTCATACACATAAGTCATGGACACAATGTGAGAAGCATGCCCTATATGAAATGCATTCATATCAAATATGTATACATATACAATTCACATACACACTCAAAGATCTTTTTTAATGAAAGGATCACTTTAAGAATACTGTCCAAGATGATTTAGGAAAGATGCCACAGATACATCCTCTTTTACTTCACTGGTACTTCTTACATTCTGAATATATGTCTTTACTGATGTGTTCAATTGTAGCACTGATATTTTCTGATAGCATCAGGAAAATTCTAATCACATGCGTTTCATATTTCAGAGAGTAACTGTCTAGTCATTTGTCATATCACAATAGTTACCAAAGAGAGCCCTATGCGTTGTGGAAAGAGCTTTGATGGCAGACAGGTTTGTCAAGTTGCCCTCTTCCTCCTCTTCTTGGCCTTTATGGAAGGAATCAAACTTAAACACTGCCTTTCTGTTTCTGGATCTGGAAAACTAGCACATTTCATTTTGCAAGAAACAGCCTCTGCATGAAGCAGTCATATCTGTCACTTCTTGTAATCATAAACTCCTGTTTAGTATTCCATATTTTCAATTTTGGAAATTAAATCTAGAAAATATGATCTTGCTTTCCTACAGATACGAAGTAAGGTTTCCACCGAAAGATAATAGAAAGAAAGTACAACTCTGGCTCCACCAGATTAATACACAGCTACTGAAGATCCTCCATATGGAATCAACTATACTGAGAACAACTTGTGGAAGTCTCTGTAGTGCTTTGCCACTTACATCACAGGGAAGAAACAGTCCTCACTATTTATCAGCATATAATAACACCTCTAATGAAGATTACAGAGTAAAATAATCCAGTGCTAAATAAGGAGATCATAGAAGTTCCTAACCTGGAATGAGAACCCAGGATACATTGAGGCAGCAATGGCTTAACACTGCCCTGCTTTTGCTTTTCCTGAACCACCAGTGAAGATAAGGAACAGAGAAACCCATGGGCTGATATCTTGACCCACCAAGTGATGGTATTTTGAAGCTATTCTCCTAAGCTCTGCTTCAGTTATGGGATGGAGGCACATAAATGGGGTGAGTGACTGTAGTTATAGAATGGGTTTCAACACCTTCCACCATCTAAAGAATCCAAAAGTGTTTGGAAGATTAACAACCAAGCAGTACTTTTCCAACACTTTGCTTCACAAGGGTTCACACCACAGTCACCTTCTCTCTGCTGCTTATGAGGAGTTTATACTTCTCGGTTCCTTGTCTAAGTCAACTTGTATAACTTTTGGCCTCTCCTGTCCAGTTATTTCAATTAGAATACTGACTTCAAGTCTCCTTTGTGTTCTGTGTTCAGTAAGTACGCTAAGCTTGAGGTTTAGACATGACCTGAAACAGCCATGGAAGCACAGGTTTGGGAAGGCATGAATGAGAGATAGATAGGTATTCACAGTGACTCTAAAGACTATCAAGATAGATTACAGTCACCAGACCCTGACAAGTCAAGCTTCAATCTTTGACTTAGAGGAAAAATGAGAGTTCTTCACAAGAAAGGGAAGGTCATGACATAAAGGGAAAAAATTCTGAATTAGTCCAAGGCTAATGTGAAACTTTAGAAATGGGAATAACTTTGTCGAGAAATAAAAAGTCTGTTTCTTTAAATTTAGACTAATAATGAATGCAAAACGAAAATCACCTTAAAGAAATACAACAGATTCATCAGGTTATCCTCGGGACATGCAAACAAGGTTAAGATAGACATTTCTTTTCTATGAAGAGTACATGGTGATAAGGAGGGGATTTTAAAGACTGTAGCAACAACCCCAGACCCTGTGGAGATCCATTTCTGCTTTCTAACTAAAGGCATTGTGTAGAACAAAGAGACAGGACAGGTTTTCAGGAGCATGCTGGAGAGCTCATGTCTACCTGAAAGCTCTGAAACTGCTTCATGCTGTAAGGAAGGTGGCATTAGGGTATAGAACAGCTAAAGCCAGTAGGTAAGGAGATAAGCAATGAAGCAGACAGATAAAGCTGGATTCACAAAACAGTCTCTGATGAGTCAAGATATTGACGTGAAATTACTGTTGATTATACAGTGCTCTCCCAGATAGAGTGAGGAAATGTCGTTGTCAAAGGACTTGTCATGTATTTGGATTTAGATTTTCCATTGGGCCCCTTTCCATTCAATAGGAAGGAGAGAGAGAAGACTCCATAAGATCAGTTTGGTTTTTTGTTTTTTTTTTTTATTATTTTTATTTTTATTTTTATTTTTATTTATTTATTTATTTATTTATTTATTTATTTATTTATTTATTTGGTTTTTTGAGATAGGGTTTCTCTGTATACCCCTGGCTGTCCTGGAACTCACTTTGTAGACCAGGCTGGCCTCGCACTCAGAAATCTACCTGCCTCTGCCTCCTGAGTGCTGGGATTAAAGGCGTGTGCCACCACACCTGGCCAGTTTGATTATTTTAGTTAAAAAGAAAAATTTTAACACCTCCACTAGGGTTTGAACAACTTTATATGAAAATGTGCTACCTCCTGTCTTCGTTTCTTTATTACCTTATTCCGATTTTTTTTTCAGTCTATCTGCATCTTCTGAATAAATTATTTTCTGAATACAGAGCTCTGTATCCAGCAAATGACCAATGACACATTCTAAAACTTGAGCACAGAACACAGTAAACAAATAAAGTTAAATGAATTACAAACAAGCAAACAAACAAAAACCTAAATAGATGTTTTAAGATAAAAAGCCTATTAGACCAATAAGATTAACAACAATTGTAGACAGACCAAATGGTCAGGTATAGAATCAAAAATGACAAATACTGTTCCACCAGGCACAAAGGAAATGGCTGGCTCTCAGGACAGCAGATTTTTTTTTAATTGGCTATTTTATTTGTTTATACTTCAAATGTTATCCCCTTTCCTTGTTTACATTCTGCAATGCCCTGTCCCATCCTCCTTTACCTTGCTTCTATGAGGGTACTCCCCACCCACCCACCCACCCATACATGCCTCATAGTCCTAGCATTCCTCTACACTGGGGCATCAAGCCTTCACAGGACCAAGGGCCTCCCCTCCCACGGATGCCAGATAAGGCCCCTTCAGCTCTTTCAGTCCTTCCCCTAACTCCTCCACTGGGGTCCCTCTGCATCCACATCTGTACTAGTCAGGATCTGACAGAGCCTCTCAGAAGACAGCTGTATCAAGCTCCTGTCAGCAAACATTTCTTGGCATCAACAACAGTGTCTGTGTTTGGTGTCTCCATGAGGGATGGATTCCCAGGTGGGGCAGTCCCTGGATGGCCTTTTCTTCAGTCTTTGTTCTACTCTTTGTCCCTGTATTTCCTTTAGACAGGAGCGATTCTGGGTTAAAATTTTGGAGATGGATGGATGGCACCATCCCTCAACCAGGGGACCAAGACTAACCTATGGATATGGTCTCAACAGGTTTCCCCTCCCCTTTTGGGGGTATTTCAGCTGATGACATCCCCGTGAAATCCTGGGAGGCCTTTGATTTTCAGACATCTGGGACTTTCTGATTCCTACCCCCAGTTTTCCATCCCCTATTGCTAAACACCTTTGTTCATTTTCCTGACCCTCTGTACAACTCCTCACATACCCTTTTCTGCCTCTCATTCCCCTCCCCATCTTCTTTTTCTCCCAAGTCCCTTCCACCCTCTACTTTAGAATATAAATAGCCTGAAACTGGAAACATCCCAGATGTCCCTCACAGAGGAATGAATACAGAAAATGTGGTACATTTTGCACAATGGAGTAGTGCTCAGCTATTAAAAAAAATTACTTCATGAAATTCACAGGCAAATGGACAGATCTAGAAAATATGGTCTTAAGTGAGGTAACTTAGTCACAAAAGAACACACATGATATGTACTCAGTGATAAGTGGATATTAGGCAAAGAATGTGGAAAACAATACAACTCATGGACCACATGAAGCTCAAGAGAAAAGAAGACCAAAGGGTTGATGTCTCAGTCCTATTTAGAAGGAGGAACAATACAATCAAGAGAGCCATCTTTCTTTCTTTCTTTCTTTCTTTCTTTCTTTCTTTCTTTCTTTCTTTCTTTCTTTCTTTCTTTCTTTCTTTCTTTCTTTTTTTCCTTTTTGAGACAGGGTTTCACATAGTACCTGTGTCCCCAACCTTGTGTGTCTGCCCCACTGTCACTTACAAGTATGTGTTTTGTAGAGCCTATATGTAGCTCTTGAGAATGACTAGTAATGCCACATATGTGAAACACAATTGTGTCCTAAAGTGTAACAATCATACTGAAAAATAAAGCCCAAATAAATAAATATGAAAATGTAACGCTTCTAACTTCCTGTTTTCACTTTTAGATATGGAAACAGAAGTTAAGCAACTTGTTTATTCAGTTATTATTTTCCTGTTTTTATGAACTATGCTTGACCTCTCACTTGATTAAACATCCTCTCAAATATGGAATCCATAGAACTACAGTAACACACTGCATTTTTTTTTTTTTTTTTTTTTTTTTTTTTTTTTTTTTTTTTTTTTTGTTGTTTTTTTTTTTTTTTTTTTTTTTTTTTGGTGTCTGTGAGATGTCTTAGATGGTAAAGGCACCTGCTGCCAAGCCTGATTACCTGAGTTTGCGCACTAGGACCCACATGATGGAAGGAAACAAGAGACTCCTGTAAATGGTTCTTTGACCTCCATACTCATACTGGGGCACATGCGTATCTCCTCAACTCCCCATCGCATAGTAAATAAAGACAGTGTAGTAACACTTAAAACTGTATATTTTTATTATAAAAATAAAACAATGTGTTGAGGATGGCTATTCTACTCAGCTATCTGTGCCTTTATTATTGTGGAAAGAGTATCCAAGAAAAGCCTTGGTTGTTTGGCTTCACGGCATGCTGAAGCATGCCAGCTTTATTGTACCTATATGCACATGTAACCTACTGTTACGGAATGAATATTTGCTTTAGCCAGTTTTCGAGTATTTTTATCCATTCGTTCATTTTTTTTATAATATACTGTAAATCAAAATACTCCTTGCCTTATCTTTATCTTACCTCACTGTTTTGTGCCTCTACTTTTCACCATGCTTCCGTCACTTGACCCTCCCTACAGGGTTTGTAAACAATCACTTACATCCATGAAGCCACGTAATGATCTAATATTTTATATTTACTACGCACTAGAATCTAAACCATAATCATCATCATTAACCAACTGCTCCAAAGTCTGAACTAGTCCAGTGCAGACAATGAACATGAAGAGCTGCCAGTCCTGGGCGGTGGCCAGATGAGCTCAATGAAAAGAAGGGCAAGACAGCTGTAAGCCAGGAGAGGGAGGCATCTGCCTTTTAGGTTGTGCTCCTAAGGACTTGGCACATATTTAAGAATAATGTCTATCCAAATTTTTTGGTAGTTAATTGTGAGAAAATATCAATCATTTGATGCTGATTCATCTGTCCTAGCATAGTTGTAGCATGCCAGAAATACACCAATCAAATTAGTTTTTATCCCCCCACCAAATAAACAAGGTGCATATCTCCATTTCTCAGCCTTTTATTAAAAATAGCTTGTTAATCATATAATATATTTTTATTATAGTTTCCCCTTCCCCTTCTCCCATTTTTTCCCACTTTCCCTCTCTTCTGGACTCATCCCTTTCTGTATCTCATTGGAAAACAAATACCCTCATAATGGATAATAATAATAATAGATAAATAAAGACAGATTAAAAAATAATACACTAAAATAGGACAAAATAAACAGAAGGGAAAAAGCCCACAAAGAGGTACAAGATACAGATATAGACTAAGAAACTCACTCAATTGTATACCCAAGCAATCCCTAAAACACTAAACTGGAAGCCATAATATGTAGGAAAAGGACCTGTAGGGTAAAAGGAGAGTAAACATATAAAAAATAAACTTAAAATTAAAGAAATATTTTTTAAAAATATATATGACATGATAATATGAAATAAGGACACTGCAAAGATGTCCTTAAATCCATTTTCTGTTGGTCTTCTACTGCTGGGCAAGCATCCTTCAAGGTATATGGCCAAAAGTGTTGTAGCTGGATCATCAGGTAGATTAACTCCCATCTTTCTTCAGTATGACCATATTGGTTTCCTTAGCTGCTTAGCCCCATCAGCAATGGACTAGTGTTCCCTTACTCTGCAAGAGTTGCCACTTGTTGTGTTGTACATGGCCGTTCTCATGGGCATAAGATAAGATCACAAAGTAGTTTTGATTTGCATTTTCGTAATAATGAATGATGCTGAATACTGAGATGATCATGTGGTTTTAGTCTTTCAGTTTGCCTCTAGGATAAATTACATTTATTGTTTTATGTATTTTGAAGCATGTCTGCATGCCTGGAATGAAGTATACTTGGCCATGGTGAATTAATTTTTGATATATTCTTGGACCTTGTTTTCAAGTACTTTATTGACAATTTTGGCATATATGTTCATAAGCAAAATTGGTCTGTACTGTCCTTTCTTTGTTGGGTCATTATGTGGTTTGGGTATCAAGGTGACTATGGCTTCATAAAATGACTTGAGTATCCACTGCTTAATTTAAATTCTATTTGCAAAGAGTTCTTCAGTGTCCAGGATCACAAACAATTGTGTGTTTTGCTTTGGTGGTTAGTTTGCTATTTAAGCTTTGGTTTAGAGGATACTAGTTCCTGAAGTGAATCATTCATAGACAGAATTGAAGAGGAAATAGTTTGGCAAAATCTGATGCTAAATAAAGATGCCTCATACCTTCGTTCTGTCTCTCCCACTGCATCTTTCTTCTTACTCAGTCAGTAGCATTCTGAAGAACAGCAGTATGGAAGTTTGCGTGCACATGTGTATATATATTTGTTTTTGAAACAGGATATCTCTTATTGTTCCTTTTTTCTTCCTTTCTCCTTCCCTCTTTCCTTCACCTCACTCCATTTCTCTCTCCTTTCCACTTCTGCCTTCTGCACCTTCTCCCTTTTTCTCCCAGTCCTCTTTTCTCTCCTCCTTCTCTCCTGACTGGTTCTTTTCTTCTGCTGACTTAGATTGTCCTATCTTTCAGAGTAGATTTTTCAAACACAAAACCAAGGTCTACTATGTTCCCAGTTTAGCAATAGGGAAGCTTCTGACTTGGTAAGATAATAATTGATCAATCCTTAAACCAGGTTTGAAATTTATCTTGCTAGAGAAAATTGAAAGTGAGAACTTCTTTCCTGGGGAGAGAAGGTGACAGGCTCTCTGTGTGACACAGTAGACAACTGGTAAAATGGCTTACTCTCAACCTGATGATTTTTCAATATCAAGATTGAGATCTTCCACCTCTCATGCAGAGCTTCTGAAGAGGTTTATTTTATAAAGGAAGGCTGCTATGGGAGAGAAGAGTAGATGTCCCAAGCTAGTGGGAAAGCTGACTGGGTGAGCAACAGAAAAAAGGAGTGGATTGTGTGTGTGTGTGTGTGTGTGTGTGTGTGTGTGTGTGTGTGTGTGTTTAGCAATCAAGTAGCTGTGACAACCTCCACATGAAAGCAGCAGTTTAGAAAGCTTAAATCTCTCCTGTGTGGACAGAGGGAACATACAATCATGCTTATCAGTTTACCCAGATGTAGGATAGAAGAAAGAAGAAAGAGGCAGAGGTTTAAAAGCTGTCATTAGTCAATGATCAAAAAACAAAATTAAGCTATTTATTACACACTATTGAATTCTTTTCTCCAAAAGCATTAAAGTATAATTGTCACTATAAATCACAGCCAAAAGTTTAAAATAAACAGAAACAAATATATAGTGCAGTAGTCAAATTTGACTAATTATCAAACTGTGTTTCAGATAATAGGTTTTACAGAGACTTTCAACATAGCCAAATTGTGGAGCATTATGGTAAGAAAAGAATTCCAGAAAGCAGGTGAATTAAATCTGGAAATTCTGCCCAGAAGAGTGTGTGTGTGTGTCTGGAGTGGCAGGGGGCGGGGAACACATTCAGACAGAATGTCCTTCTCAATTCCTAAGGAAAATATGTCCATTTTCATTTCCAGCTTTTCTTTTCTTTTTTCTTTGTTTTAAGATGGAAATATCTATAGTGGACACACACAAAAAAAGAGCTTAAAATAAAGTTTATGGTAGAATATGCGACACAGTATGTGTAGAATATTCTGATATAGACAACGAAAAATACATATTAACTTGTGAATGAGTAATTTCTTTTTTTCATGACTGTCTTCTTTTCTCCACTCATTTCCCACTGCACTGTCATTTGGAGGATCTCACAGATGGGTGGGAAGGCATAGATGTCCAAACATAAAGCAGCTTTCCCTGGGGTCAAAGAAAATCACTGCATAAATCAACATAGATGAGGGCTTCTGAGGGCTGCCACACAGCAGCTTCTCAAGTCCCTTTTGTGTAATTCGCAGGGAGTTCAGCTCTGCTCCCTCACTACTTGCCACAGAAACGTTAGCGAACTTCAGACAGCAGCTTTCGCCTTTGAAACTTTGGGATATTTTTCTACCCATATCCTTGTGTTTGAACCTTCAATGCCATGAGCAGCCTCATAAGCATGGCTTCCCAGAGCCCGGGGACTGAATGCCCTCCCTTAGTCACATAGGAAAAAAATGTCTCCAGGTTGCCTTCTGTGCCCTACAATGAAAATTTGGAGAGGACTCCAAAGTCTCCCTCTTCTATCAAAAATTAGGCCCACAGGGCCTGGAACAATTTGTAAAACACAACAAAAGAAGCAAGATAAAAATTCTCTGTACCCTCCGGCAGGGTTTTGTGCATTCAGACTGAACAGCAGCGGGCATTCTATTGTGCTATGGGAAGACAGAGCTACAAAAAGACTCTTTCCATGGATATTTATTTACTTATTTATTATAAACAATCCTGCATTTCATGCACTAAGTTAAGAACCATCTCTGTAAATATCCTACTTTTGTCTAGTCTAGCTTGGATGGTCAGTAAGTCCTTGAGATGAAAGTGGGCAACAGGGTTCCAAAGATGATGACCTTAGTATCCTGCTGATTGAAAAGAGCTCTGTTTCTGCATAGGGAGCTGTTACTTGGGAACACAATGATATTACAGAATCTTTTTTTTTCCTTCCTCAGAAGAGAGTAGCTATAGTCATGTTGAAATATGTATGGTGTATGTTTATTTTTATTTTTTTCAAAGATTTATTTATTTATTGTATGTAAGTACACTGTAGCTGTCTTCAGACACTCCAGAAGAGAGCGTCACGGATGGTTATGAGCCACCATGTGGTTGCTGGGATTTGAACTCTGGACCTTGGGAAGAGCAATCAGGTGCTCTGACCCACTGAGCCATCTCACCAGCCCATGGTGTATGTTTATTGACATTTTGCTTTCATTAGTTTATCTTTTTCATATAAAATGGCATGTGACATGATTTTAGGTTCAGTTTATAGGTAGACATCCGTGTAGTATGAAAAGCACTTCAGAGATGACCACCTGGTATTTGATAACGGGATTGGCATGCTCTTCCCTAGAGAAGATAATTTCTTTATCTCACAGCACTTTATGGGAGTTGGTGGCTTTTTGTGTAGGCTCGAGGACTTGTGGTCCTTCCCCCATCCACTTTGGTATATTCTCTGTTGTTCTTGTTCAGCTGATGTTCAGGTAATTGGGTTACATTTAGGAATATAAATGGTGTGATTATACTAGAAGCATAGAGATAAGTGGAAAAGAGAAAGTAAAAAATAATATTACCATTATATAATTATAAACAGTTTTATAAGTACAGTGAGAAATCTGAGTTATGGGGAGGTGCAGAAAGGAGGTTTTCTAAGAACATTTGTCCACATGATTTCTGACTTATCTCAGTCAGCAAAGGGGCTACTGGCAAAGAACTTCACTTGGGGAAATGAGTGATTTCTTTGTATTTGACAGAGTGCAGAGCTATGTGTAATGTGTATAGCACACACGCGTACATACATGCATACAGAGAAGGTCATGAATACGCATCTATTGTATTTTTTGAAAGTTTCACATTTATTTCTTTTGTGTGCCTGCACCCGTGAGGTTTGGTGGAGGCATGCGAAGGCCAGAGGATCGTTTTCAGGGGATTAAGTTCTTTCTTTCTACCATGCAACCTGTAGACATCCGGCTTATGATGTCAGACATGACAATGGGCACATTTAACAGCTAAAACCTACTGTTGGCCCATATGTATGCAGTAGATTGTGGTAGTGATCAATTAGGAAGCATAAACACAATCATAACTGCACCTGGAATGGTGTTGTGTATTGGCAGTCAAAGACCTCACAGGGAAGATCATGAGTTTGAAAGTAGCATGCAGTGTTTTCTGAGCCTCTGTGATTGAAAGCAAGAAAAGAAAGAAAGAGAGAAAGAAAGAAAGAAAGAAAGAAAGAAAGAAAGAAAGAAAGAAAGAAAGAAAGGAGGGAGGGAGGAAGGAAGGAAGGGAAGAAAGAGAGAGAAAGAAAGGATGAAAGAAAGAAAGAAAGAAAGAAAGAAAGAAAGAAAGAAAGAAAGAAAGAAAGGAAGGAAGGAAGGAAGGAAGAGAAAAGAAAGGGAGAGAAAGAATGAAAGGAAAAATGAAGGAAGGGAAGAAGGAAGCAAGGGTGGGACAGAGAGAAGACAGAAGGAAGGAAGAAGGCAGAAGTGAAGCAAGGAAAAAAAATCATGTCAAAATGTATAGTACACACTGATAGTATATCATCAGTCTTCCAGTTTCTATGTTATTATCTCTCTCAAACATTAAATATGATGCCTGCAGTTACTGATATTTTCACTTCACAAGAAAACAGTTTAGTAGATAGAATTGCAAATTACATTAAGGTAGAAACATTAATTTCTATATTTCTTTATCCTAGGCAACTATTATTGTTTAAAAAAAAGTTTGACCTTAACCACGAGTGACTTCACAAAACAGAATCAAAAGTTCGGAGTAGAACTGAGTAGTTCTGGCAAGAACAAATATGTAGCCTGGTGTATTCTTGGAAGGTGACCCAAGAGAGATACAAAAATACAGAGAAGAGGTCGAGGAGGAGGAAGGAAAGAATGAAGAGGAAATCGGAAGTGGTAAATACCTATATAAACGAAGGGAGTCTTGTTGATCACGATAAATGCATAACAAATATTTGAAGGAAAAGGTTTCTTCCTTCTTGATTGGTAACCTTTGCCTTTAATAACATTTTATAAATACTGAACTTCCTGAAAAGAAACCATTTTTCTATCTTAGGAAGATCAGAGAGCCGAGATTAAGATCAGGATTCAGAATAATGTGTAACTAATGTCTGATGACTCCAAAAGTATTGAGAACAGCTCCTATAACCTCTCTTCATGGTTCCTAGCAGAAAGTAGTGGTCACGCAGCACACACATAGAAATGAAATGCAAAATCCATAGAGGAAAAGTAGAAGCCAAACTGAGAGTAATACCATGGTAACCATTACGGATAACCCGATGTGACATAAAGGAAAACAGCACTGAGGGAGTCAGGCCACTGGAAGTAACCCGCACACCACAATGCCTTTTGCTGCACTGCATATCAGCTGTTCAGGCCCTTCTTGGTTTCAGTTTCTCTCCACCATACATTCAATTGTCTATATCTTAAAAAGCAAACAATTATAGTTTAAAAGCAATTTGATAGAAGCAATTGCCATTGTAAAATGTCACAATTATCTCAACAGCAGCATTATGTGAGAACCACTACTATAATGCGAAGCAGAAGAGAGTGAGAAAGAGGCTGTGCTTGCTGTATCAATGATTATTTAGAATAGATATTTGGAAAATATGAAGGCATTAAAATCTAGCAATTTGAATACCTATGACATTATTTCCTTGCAGATTTACTGACATCCCTCACAAATTTAACACGGTTACTTCATCATGAGACACTGAACAAACAACTGGTATGATCTCGTTTCTGCAGGTCTCAAGCCTGGATCTTCTTATTCCTTTCTAGGCATGACAATTCTAATCCTTCCCTAGAATCCCCTTGCCCTTGAATCCTAAAGTCCCGCCTCTGTCTCCCTGTCAGCCATTGACCAATCAAAGACAGCTGGTAGCAGGGACCAGTCTTACAGATTCTCCTGCAATTTTCGGAACTCAATTAACATACTACAAGTGTTAACCCAAGTCCTTAACAATATACTATCTCAGTTAATTCCATTACTGTTAATGGTATTTCTACATTAACCTACTGAAATGCCATATTTATTTATTTGTATATCAGATCTTTCTGGAAACTCAAATCCTTGTGAACAATTCCTTTTCACATAGGCAAATCCAGAACTTTACATTTTATCAGATTCAATATATATAGCCAGTTTCAATTTAGGTTGAATAAATGGTGTCTTCTGTTTCCCTATTATAAATCTTTGGCTTGAGTATGTTCATAATATGTGTGTCATCTTTAAAAATTCTGCTTTCTAGGAGCATAAAGAGAAGTGAGGCGTTTGTCTTTTAGGCATGTCGAACTTGTTCTCTCTCCTTGTGCTGGAGGAAGGCCAGAAATAATCCAGACTAAGGGTTTTCCTGAACAAGTTGACCATATATGAGAAATGAAATCAATATGGAGAGAAAGAAGTCTGCAGATACCAAGATATGTGCTGGTCTCCATGGTGACCTGCAAACAGGGCCTTAATGGTACTCTTGCAAGGCCTGCGCTGATCACTCTGCACACTGGGTTCACGGGCTTTTGTTTAAATCACTCAGTGTTCCTCAGTGCTTGTGTGTAGTCCTGTTTCAAGTCTCATGCACCACTGATCCAAAAGTAAAATTAATAAATGAAAAGAAAGAACAACCAAAGCCTCTTGTCTCTCATTCCATTTCTGGATTAAATTTGGGAATTTGCGACAGAAATGATCTTAAAATGGAGGAGTGCTCCGCATTGCTGGGCACCCTTGTCAAAGCCAAGAGGCTTTTCAGTTGAGCCCAATGATTTGTTTGATATCAAAGCAAAGACCCCAGATATGCAGGAGGTTATAATCACCAGGTTGCGGGCTTTTCAGCAAACACGGTGCAGAGCGCTAACTGTGACGCACATTAGCCACGCCACTGGAGCAGAAAATCAATAAAACAGGGCTCCAAAAATAAAGTACTCCTTTGGAATGTTGCACTGAACTAATTAGTAAGGACTCATTTAAAAGGACTTACCTGTCATTAGAGGAAAAGAGGTATTTACAAAAATTCGTTTCTAGACAAAACATTTTTTGAGATGGAGAGAAAAGATTAAAAATTGACTCACAAAGTGACTATTATTTTGGTGATAAATAAAACAGAAGTACATTGTGAAATAAGAGCCTTAGTCATTTTTTTCTGTCATTTTATCTGTCAAAATCCAGAGCATAAAAGGACAACTCATGAACAAAGAGTAAGTCTATTGCTTTTGCTCTTTAAAAGTTTTTCTTTTTTTTCAATGTTTATGATTTTGTGCCATCTGCCAAACATGAAAGACATGGTCTTGGTTACTTCCTTTGCAGTTTACTTGAAATAAAATTGTTTAAAATTTTCAAACTTTGTCAAGTGAAAAAAAAGTCATCCTGATTATCATATAATTTTCTTTTTTTTTTT
>NC_034604.1:24666683-24669683 GCF_900095145.1 Mus pahari | reverse complement strand
TAGTACTGCTCTCGGGCGCACTCCCCTCCTCGGGTGAGGAAAGGCGCTGGATGCCAGGCGGACACCCCTCCTTGGTCGGGGAGGAAAGGTGTTGGGTGTTGGATCGGCCTGCGGACAGCCGCCAGGCGAACACCCCTCCTGGGCAGGAGAGGCGCAGGACGATCGGGTCCAGCTGCGGGTCCCCTCTCCATATAATTTTCTTTATGAATTAAAATCAATATTATAAATATATAGTTTTCTCACAGAGCAAGAAACTTAAATATACATGAGTATATACAACACAGGCATGCATACATGCATGTAAAAGCTTTTACATTTCATAGTTAATAGGTGACCTGGATTCAACATTACATTCTGCTTTCAATAAATTTAAGTCATAAAAACTTTTTTAACTTAGTTTATTTTTCAATCAATTTCAGAAAATACAAAACTTACAGATTTATGAATAATAGAAAGGTACAAGATAAAATATGAGGACCAGAGATGAGAACCTTTACATTGTTATATTTAATATTTTGATTTAAACTGCTTGGGTGGCCAAAAATCTGGGACAAAGTAGGCCAGGGACCTAAGAGAAAACCAAATGCTATTATGCTTCCAAGGGAATGTAGCGATAAATGACTCCTAGCCACGCCCAGCTATATGTGTATATAAATGTCTTGCTCAGCATCAGAGAAGTATCTATCTTAAGTAGGTGGGAACTAATACAGAGACTCGGATGGGACAGTGTTCAGAGAGTGAGAAACTTTGGGATAGTCAATGCCTCTGTCAAATCCCATCCTCACGACCTAGGCCGCTTTGGAAGGCAGACATATTGTAAGGTCAGTAGGTATGGAAGACAACAAGGAAACAATGCCTTCTTCCCACAATAGCAGCAGTACACATATGAATTCCCAGAGACTATGGCAGCATTCATAAAGCCTGCACACCCATAATCTTGCATGTGAGCTCCACATATACATATGTATATACATATATGCAGTACTTCACACCACTATTAGAAATTTGGCAAGGTCTGCACAACCTAAGTTATAAAATTCCTGGACAGTAGAATCAAGCTTTGGAGAGAAGAGAACCAATACAGAATTGAAACGAAGAGAACAGGAAACAGAGTTCAACTAGGAGTAGGTAGGTGGGGCAGGAACTGTACAGCAGAATGGTACAAATAGCCGTGGAAATTTACAGGTTCTGGCTCGGTGTCTAATAAAGTAATTGTGCTTTCAATTTTAGGGAGCAGTTATCGCACCTGAACAACTGGTGAAAATTTTATTCACTGTTCATAATTGTTTAACTGAACAAATAGGTGGGGAAACAGACCATATTAAACATGTCTATTCTGAGTTTACAGTGGACATATATATGAGCACTGGTCAAAGACATGTTGGCCTCTGGATGAATGACCAACAATGTCTCTCATGTATTTTCAAATATACAATGAACTCCCAGAATAAGGACTCTAAACTTCTTTGTATTTAGGATGGGAAGGCATTTGAGAATTTTAAAAAAGACACTAAAAGTAGTCACGAGGCTTATGAGACTGAAAGGAAGATTTCACTATAGATGTTGGAAAGAAGACTCTGTAGTAAAGAGTATTTGTGAGTCAGGTCAGTTCCAACAGCCCAGTAGCCCACAACCATCTCTAACTGCTGATCCAAGAACTCTGAAGCACAGTTCTGGCCTCCACCAGTAGTGTCAGACATACATATATATACACACACACACACACACACACACACGTATACACCAGTAGTGTCAGACATATATACATATATACACGTATACACCAGTAGTGTCAGACATATATACATATACACACATATACACCAGTAGTGTCAGACATATATACATATACACATGTATATACCAGTAGTGTCAGACATACATACATATACACACGTATACATCAAAGCAAATAAAATGAGTCTTTGCAATTAATTTGCTTCCTGATTTAACTTAACAGAATGGGGCAAAGAATGGCAGGAGGAATGGTAGAGAAAAGCATGCTGTTGTAAGTAGGGGGAAATGATATATAGGGGATATATATATATATATATATATATATATATATATGATAAGTTGTGTTCATTAAAAGGCTTCAGAATAAACTGGTGCAAGAGAAAATGTGTGAAACACTATTTTAAATAACTGTGTGATATAGGGTTTTACAATGATTTTCTTACAAATTAGTTTAAAATTATTCAGAACTTTTAAGAAAGAGTCAGTTTCTACTACAATAGAGTAAAGAGATATGGTTGATTACAACTACTAACATTTGCATTAATGGGAAATGGCAGTGCAAAACCATGCCCTATTTAATATTTTTTATGAGATATTTTCTTTATTTACATTTCAAATGTTATCCCCTTTCCTAGTTTCCCCTTGGAAAATCCCCTTTACCTTCCTGGCCCTGGCATTCCCCTGTACTGGGCCTTAGAATCTTTGCAAGACCAAGGACCTCTTCTCCCACTGATGGCCCACTAGGCCATCCTCTGTTACATATGCAGCTAGAGACACGAGCTCTGGGGTATTGGTTAGTTCATATTATTGTTTCTCAGATAGGGCTACAGACCCCTTCAGCAATTTGCATACTACCTCTAGTTCCTTCATTAGGGAACCTGTGTTCCATCCAATAGATGACTGCGAGCATCCACTTCTGTATTTGCCAGGCACTGGCATAGCCTCACAGGAGACAGCTATCTGAGGGTCCTGTCAACAAAATCTTGGTATATGAAATAGTGTCTGGGTTTAGTGGTTATTTATGGGATAGATCCCCAGGTGGGGCAGTCTCTGGATGGTTCTTCCTTTAGTCTCAACCCCCAACTTTGTTTCTGTAACTCCTTCCATGGCTATTTTGTTCGCCATTCTAACAAGGAACGAAGTATCCACACTTTGGTTTTCTTTCTTCTTGAGTTTCATGAGTTTTGCAAATTATATCTTGGGTATTCTAAGTTTCTGGGCTAATATCCACTTATCAGTGAGTGCTTATCATGTGTGTTCTTT
>NC_034604.1:24656016-24666672 GCF_900095145.1 Mus pahari | reverse complement strand
TAATAAGGACACATGTTCCACTATGTTCATAGCAGCCTTATTTATAATAGCAAGAAGCTGGAAAGAACCCAGATGTCCCTCAATAGAGGAATGGATACAGAAACTGTGGTACATTTACACAATGGAGTTGATTTCAGCCCTTATTTTGATTTTTTTCCTGCCATCTACTCCTCTTGGGTGAATTTGTTTCCTTTTGTTCTAAAATATTAAGTGTGCTGTCAAACTGCTCATGTATGTTCCTTCCAGTTTCTTTTTGGAGCACTCATAGCTGTGATTTTTCCTTTTATGACTGCTTTCATTATGTTCCATAAGTTCTCTATTTAATATTTTCTGAATCAATAATACACAAGATTGTGGATCAAATTAAGTCATGGTGAGCATAATCCTTTAGGGAATAGATACATCTGCTTGCAAATTGAACTTACTTGGGAGCTTGCTTTTTTAGGTAACAGTTTTCTCTGTCAAGACTTTGCCATATATAACTGGACAGAGAAAACAAAGGACCTCAGGAAACTGGTTAGAGAACAGAGTTTCTTGTGAGTTTCATGTGGGGATTATCCACTAGTGATACTAAATTACTTGTGCCAATATCTTCTTGTATAACACATCGCAAACTGTATATCTATAATTTTTATTATTATTGCAAAGCAAGTATGGAAAGGGCCAGGTTGTTTTGTTCAAAGCACACTTAGAGAGATGTGAGCAGTCTATTCTATAGATGTTCATTTATCTCCCCCCTTTATGTGGTCCAAAGTGTTGCTCATTCTGGCTAGGAATGCAAGCTCAGTGAGACTTGTGTGGTCATAGTATCAAAAGCTAATCTATTAGAGTGTTAAAAATCATTTCTCCCAATTTCTACGCTGATCTGTTCACACCCCTCCACTCAGTTTCTGAGTTTGCTTTTCAATTTCTTCTAATAAATTTTCTTCTGCATAAAACTTATGGTGGACACAATAGTGTGTTTTTTCCACCTCAATAAAGTGTAAAAAACATGTGGGATTTATATACCTATCCATCATTGTATAAACTGTATCTTTACAAATATTGATAACTGAGATATCAAAAACCTTCATTGCTGACTTCACACTTTTCAATGTCTATGTATCTTTTTCAGAAAATTACATTCTAATGCTTTTGTCATAAGTTTTCTTCATATTCATTTTTACTTTCATAACCAGCAGTGAACAGTAAATCAGCACTACTGAAAGTGTTTCAATGTATTACAGTAATGTTTTTAAATGTCATCTTTCTTGTATGATTTCCTTTCTTAACAGTGTTGAGTTTTTATAGACCCATAAAGTCTCATCAAAAATATACAAATGTGAGATTACCAAGAATAATACAAATGGACAAACAAAAGTCAATGGGTAAATGTCTACAAGGCCTCAACCATATATAAAAATCTATAGTTAACTAAGAAAAAATGGGATCCAGAGAGATCATCTACTCTAGGAAAGACCGCAGAAATTGGTTGCCCGATACCAAGTGATCCACCGGGAAAATTGTTCAACAGTGTATGGACTGAGCAGATTATATTTAGGAAACTATGTATAAATGCATGTACACACACACACACACACACACACACACACACAAAACAACAATTAGAGAAAAAGAGGCAGTGAAATTGAAGAGATCAGGGAAAGATATATGGGACAGACTGGAGGAAGGGAACACAATTGTATCATAATCTAAAAAAACAATGAATATTTTTCATTGTTAAAAGAAAAGCTGAGTCTTGAATGGCCAAGAGAGTTATTTTATGTCTGTTGAGTTTAAGGATAGCCACTCAGGATAAACATCAGGCTTAAAATGGTGTTTTCAGGACAAGCTTACTTTATTTTCTATAACAATTCAAGATCCTGAAGAAATATCACTATGTTTTTGGAATTAAAGAGATATATTTGTAAACAAAACTTGCTTCTACACCCAATAGAGGGCTTTAGTTCTTGAAAGACTGTAGGCGACAGATACCAACTCTTGACAATACAAAGGAAGAATTAATAAAACAGGTCAAATGGAAATGAGAAATCACAAGATATTTAGATATAAAATATTACATGGGCAGGCAAACATGGGAGTAGATCATCTTGGAACCCTGTTTCATCTTGAGTTATGAATTTGTGTTCTTATTTTTCCTTCCTGTGTTTTCGTGTTTCTTTTTTTTATTATTAATCATTTTATTTGTTAACATTTTAAATGATACCCTCTTCCTGGTCTCCCCTCCAAAATCCTACCATCCCATGTCCCCTTCCCCTTACCTCTTTGTGGGTGTTCCTCCCCAATTCACCCACTCCAGCTCACTGCTCTAGAATTCCCCTATGATGATGCATCAAACTTTCACAGGACCAAGGGCCTCCCCTCCCATTGATGCCAGATGAGGTCATCCTTTGCCACGTATGGAGCTGGAACCATGCATGGATCGCCCCATGAATACTCTTTTGTTGGTGGTTTAGTGCCTGGGAGCTCTGGGTCATCTGGTTACTTGATATTATAATAACCTTCAGCTACTTCAGTCTTTCCCTTAGTGCTTCCACTGGGGTTCCCGCTTAGTCTGATGGTTGGCTGTAAGTACTTGCATCTGTAATGGTCAGGCAGAATCTCTCCAGGGACAGTCATACCAGTCATACAAGTGTTAGCAAGCACTTGTTGGCATCAGCAACAGTGTAGGGCTGCAGATGGGATGGAGCCCTTGGTGGGGCAGTCTCTGGATGGCCTTTCCTTCAGTTTCTGCTCCTCTCTTTGTCCCTTCATTTCCTTTAGAAAGGAACAATTCTGGGATAATATTTTTGAGATGGGTGGGTGGCTCCATCCTTCAACTGGGGGCTGTGCCTATATCTACTGGAGGTGGCCTCTACAGATTCTTCCTTACCTTTGTTGGATATTTCAGCTAATATCATCCCTACTGGGTTCTGGGAGCCTGTTGCTTCTCTGGTGTCTGGGACTTTCTAGTGGCTACCCCCAGTTCCCCATCCAGCACTCCTATTTCTATTCCATTCCTGACCCTCTATACTTCTCTCCCGTCCCTTCCCATATCAGATACTGACTCCCCCTTCCCTCCCCTACCCCTCACTCCCAGGTCCCTCCCTCTCTCCTTCTCCTGTGATTATTTTGTTCCCCATTGTGGGTAAGATTGAAGCATCCCCTATAGTTCTTCCTGCTTCTTAAGCTTCATATGTTTTCTGGGTTGCATTGTGGGTATTATGAGCTTCTGGGCTAATATCCACTGCTCAGTGAGTACATACCATATGTGTCCTTTTATGTCTGGGTTACCTCACTCAGGATGATATTTTCTAGTTCCATACATTTCCCTGCAAATTAGCATGTGTTTCTTTTAACTGCTAAAGTGTTAAGTACCATAGTGGAAAGGAATCTTTGTGGTTTATTTCCCTTCTTTCTTTCAAACAATATATTTAAATTTAGCCAGATGTAAAATTTGAATTATATATAATCTCTCTCCATTTGCTTCCTGAAGTTCTCCATGAATTCAGAAAAAGCTACAAACCCCTTAGTTTCCACACCTGGTGGAAAAACTGAAGTTATAAAATACAAACATTGTATGCTTTTCTTTTCTTTCTTTAATTATGATTCAATGAAATGTGGTGCGTGTGCATATAGAAACTAGCCTGAATGGGCACAAGGGATCCAGATGCCAGCTATCTTCTTCTATTGTTCACTATCTTTATATTTGAAAACAAGACCTTTCTTCAAACCTAAAGCTAGTGTTGTGACAATATTCATATTCCCTGGAATCCACCTGACTGCCTACACTCTCCCAACAATGGGATTACAGAAATGTGCTCATAAGCCTGCCTTTTTTCCTTTTCTTTTTTTGTAGAGTGTTAGACAAACTCTCATGTTTGCCCAGTCAGCTCTTTATTCGCTGAGCCATCTTCCTATTTCTTGTTTCTAATATGTGCTGTGGAAATGACTTGGTCCTTTAAAAAAACACTAATATTTTCTTATCATTTGATTTCTGGATATGCTACTTCTAGTAACAAATATTTCAAAGAAATTTTACATTTTTATTAGTATTTTCCATATCTAAGGCAATCTAATTCAATTTACTTGTAAAAACATATAAATAATGAATGCTTGTACTAATTTAACAGTCTGAAAGTTCAAACTAGCCTGTAAGCTAATTAAAGAAAGCAAATCAAATGCCACTTTTTCAAAACAAGACAATGAAAAATAAGAGTGTGCTTTCAAGATTGGGAGGTTAAACTTCATGGTTTTTGTTTTGTTTAGTTTCCTTTTAAAGCCATTAGCTTTGGAATACTAGCTTTCTTACCATGATGATTTTGCTATTGATGGACTGTAATAAACTAGGCTGTGGGAGCCATCCATTCCTTCATAGTGTAGAAATAACATTAGCCTAAAAACAGGCAAAAACTACGTCATTAGACCAGATGTCATAGGCACTTCAAGTTGAGATGAAGAAGATTATAACCTTGACTTGCTCAGGATGGTCTCAGACTCAGCGATCTGCCTATCTGTTTCTGTGAGTGCTGGGATTAAAGTTGTCTGTCACCACCACCCAGATCAGCTGTGCATTTTATTCCTTCACAATCAAAATGCATATCCTATGCATTTATGTGGGTATTTCTACAATTCTGGGGATGGAAATGTCTTACCCAGCCTTCTATTGCTGCGAAAAGACACCATGACCACAATAACTCATAAACAAAAGCATTTAATTGGAGCTTGCTTAAAATTTCAGAAGTTTAGTCCTTTAACATCACGTAGTTTGGAGCACGGTGGCATGCATGATGCTAGAGAAGCAGCTGAGATTTCAACATCCGGGTGCACAGGCAGCAGAAAGATGAAAGAGAAACCGGGCCTCGCTTGTGATTCTGAAACCTCTAAGCTCACCCCAGTGACATATTTCCTTCAACGTATTCACACCTACTACAAGACCATACCTAATAATCCTTCTCAAGAAACAACACTTCCTGATGACTAAGCATTCAAATGATTTGGCCTGCATGGACATTCTTATTCAAAGCCATGGAGTCATATTCAATTATATAATGGAAGGAGGCTCTGTGTCCACACACCTTAAATCTTTCTGAGGAGAAAAGCGATCTTGACACATTACCAAAGGACCTCCTTTCCATGAGATCCATTCAAGGAGAAATTAAAGCTGTCATACTTTGAAAAGTGTCAGTTTTACTTAGTCTGGTTTTTAATTAGAATTAAATACGCCATCAAACAAGATGACATATTCTAATGTGTGACATTCACCATCTTAGGGAAGACTTCACATGCTCATGGATTTAGGGGCTGGTAGTTATTATAGATGCTCCTTATAGAATGGAGAAAAATATATCCTATTCTGCTTTTGTTTGTGTCTTTGTTGTTTCCTGCTGTTAGACTAGAAGTCCAATTATTCACACATTCTAAAATTTGACATCAATAGACTCATTTTTAACAGTGAGTATTCCTTTAAAAGTTCAGGTTAAAAATATTAGATTTTCCACATTCCTTTTAACCTTGAAGAACATGGATAAGACATGATCAAGTATCTTTGTCTCCATCTGAAGAGTTTATTTGAAGGCTGTCTAAGTGATGAATCTTAGATAAATCTCTGTCACTGTGGCTGGACTTTAGCTTAGTTAAAATTTGTGTGTGATCAATTCTGTCCTGAGAATGTAAAGATTTTTCACTGCCACTATTGGAATATTTGTTTCAGATTAATTTTAACTTTGACAATCTCCATAATTTCCTTACAATTGTTTAAAAAGTAGCAATCTGCTGTCCAACCTTCAGAACCCTCCATGTGCCCTCTGTTTCTACTTATTTCCTGTGCTTTCAGACCTTACTGGTCATCACATTTTTCTCTGTTGACATTATTATTTTTCTTTGAATGACTACATTCATTCACTTTATCATCATTAACTTCATTACCTGGCTCATTATTATATTATTAAATATTTTTCATGTATTTTGATCCTATTTTTCCAATTCCTATTCCAATTCATCTCAGATCCCTTCTCACAATCCTACCTTCCCAACTTTATGTACTTTCTTTCTCTCTTTAAAGCAAACAGAGAAAGCAAACAAGAACCAAGAAGCATGAGTTTTATTGTTTTAGGGATGGGCAAGGAAGGACAACTCACCTGGCTAGAACTAAGAAGATGATGTGGGAAGTCTGGGGACCAAGGAGTAGTAAGGGAAGAAGTTGGTGGTTGGATATAAGGCAGGTATATTAATGTTGGTGGTTGAATATAAGGCAGATATATTAATGTTGGTGGTTGAATATAAGGCAGGTATATTAATTGAAAATAAGGTTGAATATAAGGCAAGTATATTAATGTTAGTGGTTGAATATAAGGCAGGTATATTAATGTTCTTCATTGAATAAATGTTATCCCTGACTTAGAATTCCTTGTCACATGTACACAACTTCTGTTTAGTCCAAAACTATGCTGAGTCTTAATATTTTTCCATTTATACTAACAAAAGCTTTATTATTACTTCTGTGACTTAAAATATATTTTATTGGTTCCACTGACAAGATATAATTTGGGAGCGATTTACTCAGGTAGCTATAATCAGAGTTGACTTGCATTTATGGGGAAATTACTTTCAGTTTGATATTTTTTTTCAAATCTTGTATTGTTTCTTCATTAAAGAAATAGCAATAAGGCAGAGAAATATTCTCAAATGAGTCAATTTTAAAAGTTAGGTGCTGACTTTTATCTCTTGGTATGCTTATTCATTCACATTTACATAATATGCATCAAACACGTGTGATTATTGTGATTATTACTGTAGATGCACATGCAAATGAAGACCAGAGGTCTACCTCAGGTGCTACCTACTTGGAATCTGAAATAGTTGCTTACTGGATTGGAGTTATCTGGTAAGGCTAGGCTGCTGCTCAAGGAATTTCAGGGATCCTCTTGTCTCTCTGTCTCAATCCTAACATACTGCAACACCTCTTGTATATGTCTTCCATATATAAAAACCTCGTTTTCTCATGCTTAAGCTGTAACCGTTTTATTGATGTATCTATTCCCTGCCCTCAAAGGCAGAAAAGCATGTAGGCCCAATGATTATTGTACACCGCGTGTTATTCAAATGCTGATTTCCCTGCCTTCCTACCTTGTTTCAATCTGGACATGACTTTGCTATCTTTATTCTTTTTTTCTTTCTTTTATTTGATATTTTCTTTATTTGCATTTCAAATGTTTTCCTCTTTCAGGTCTCCCTTCTGGAAACCCCCTATCTCATGCCCTTCCCCCTGCCTCTATGGGAGGGTGGATTCCCCACCCATACACCCACTCAATCCTTCCCACCCTAGGATTACCCTACACTGGGGAATGGAACACCCTCAGGCCCAGGGACTGCTCCTCCCACTGATGTCCAACAAGGCTATCCTCTGCCACATATGTGTATTCTTTGGTTGGTAGTCCATTCCCCAGTAGCTCTGGGGGGAGGGGGGACTGGCCTGTTGACACTGTTGCTCCCCACATGGGGCTGTTGACTTAGCTTACAGTCCTATAAACACTGTTCCTCATTCATTCTCTGCCTTGCCAATAAAAGCCAGTGATCTAATACAGAGCTTTAGAGGGAATATGTGGAACTTTGAATTCTAAGAGGGGTGAAGAAAAAGAGAGGAGTGGGGAGGGTAGAGGGAACTTTCAGGATAGCATTTGAAATGTAAATAAAGAAAATATCTAATAAAAAATAAAAGAAAAAAAAAGAAAAAGAGAGGAAGTGAAGAAGGGAACCATGAGAGAGGTAGAGAAAACAGAAGAAGAGAGTCGAATCAAGAAAGGACAAAAAGAATTCAAGAAAGATGGGAATCCTGTCTGGGAGGAAGCCTGGCTACCTGGAAGGTTTAGAATGAAGTAAAGATTGCTCAGTATTTGGCTCAAGGCAATTTTAATAAATCTTAGTCTCTCTCTGTGGTTATTGGAGAATTAACTGATTAAAAAATGCAGTCACATATTGATTCGCTGCATATACTTATATTAAAAATAATTCATTTTACAAATGGTGCCTAATGTGGGGTGCCAATTTATTGTTACATATTATTCTGGAGGTTGCTACACACCCTTGTTGCCTTTAAATATCTATTAAGGGTTTTCACTTCACTTTACATCATTTAGTTTTCCCCAAAATTAGACATGAAAACTTGAAATTTTATAATATGCTTAAAAGCACTACAGCTGGGCAGATATTAACCCTCTATGCAATATTGTTTACTTTGCTATGGTGATCCCTGAAATATCACTTGCCATGTTCTGCCTGGTCATTCTTACTCCATCAGGCCAGGCTTCATGGCCATGTGCTTATGATTGACACTACCCCATGGTAATCTCATTCTTCTTTCTCTCATGGTCCCTACCTAATACCCCAAGACCAGAAACTGAAGCTCCATCTACTTCTCTTCTGTCCAACTACAGTCAGGCTAGTTTATTTTTATTAACCAATCAGTGATAGCTTATGGGGCAAGCTTTACACAATAAAGCACAACCAGATCTTGGGGGGTCAGTATTTAACATTTGAATACTTAATAGCACCAGACCAACCACCTACAAAGGGGGAACTAACATAATAATACTGTGTTCTCAAAAATTAAAAGAAATAGTATTTTCAAAAATAGAGTTATATCTCTCCTATCTTATATGTGATTTTGAGAGTTGGTAGGTAAAGTGTGGGCAGTGATTGGTTGAGGTAAGCTATTTAGTTGTGGTGTCAGTATCCATAACTAAGCCAGTAACACTGTCAATGAACAACTTGGTAAAAAAGATTGTCTTGGAAAAAAAATCATATAACATTTTGGACCAGGGACAAAGATAAGGAGGAAAAAAATAAGTAAAAAATTGAATACCTAAAAAAGGCTTTCTTATATAATGAGATGAATTATAAGAGACACACTTGCAGGCTACATTTATAACAATCACAGGTTCCTAATGCATAGTGACAGGAAAGCTTTTGTAATGCAGCTGGACATTAACTCTTATTCCTTCACTTTCGGCTTGATTGGAGATATTATGCTTTGTGACATACCACATGGTCATATGTATTTGACCAAGGACATCCAGGCAGACTTAGTTCTACAACTGTATTCAATAAGCTAGTGCTCCCTGCTGGGAACCTCTCAGTGATACAATTAATACCTCAGTCCCTTTCCTTACATTTTTGAACATGAACCCAATTAGGTGATCTTTTTTCCTTAACACCGAAGGACCCAACTTGTTCTGCTGCCTGGATTCTGTCTATGTGCTCCTGGCAATTCTTTAGCATGTTAACAGCACAAAAAATAGAATTCTCTCCTCTCAAAGGTGTTAGGAGAATTAATTAATGTTTATGAAGCACCTCAGATCCTTGGATGAGAAGGCCCTGAAGAATTCTCTCCTTTGAAGGTGGTATTATTACATCATCTCATCTGGAGGCAAGAAAAGCTAAAAATAGACACTCAATACAGTAACCCCAATTTAACTCTGTGTGGCGGGTGTCTCTGTTCCTTCTCCTGGGAAAGGTGCTTGTGAAGAAAGTGGGAGACATTGACCCTGTATAAATTTGTGGATCGTACAATTTCCTTTAACACATTTTTCTCTTAGTGCAACTCCCTTTATTTCACTGGCTCAGCTCTTATTTCTTCCATAAAACAGACATGAAGGACAAAATTTCATACCAAAGAAATAATGACAGTAAATACCCAATATAAGTAATTCCTAGGGTTTACACTAATCACTTAGGACAAAGACTAGTTTAAGTTACACAAAACATGCTGAACATATAAACGGGTCTAATGGAGAATCTCCCAGTTAGGGGGTTGAGTAGTATTTTCATAGCTTTAGATTGTGCTTCTTAAAATCAAAATAGCTCTTATTACCTAAAAGTCCAATTAGATTAAGCCAGCAGCTGAAACTGAAAAGGAACTTACTTTTCACTCTCTCCATGTGCAATACTTCTTACCATGTTGTAATTTCCTTCACATCAAAACAATGGTGTCTAATTTTGGTGAAGAACATTTTTTAATGATTATGCTTTGTTTGAAGGTAAATAACTTTAAGTAATTACAAAGAACAATGGAAAACAATATAGCATTTTTAAGTTTGTCACCTCAGGGATCTTATGATACAATCTATATTTTCATCAATAGTGTCTCATTTAGTGTTTCTACTGATTTGAGAAGTGGTTTTTGGTGTTGTTAGTACTTTGCATATTAATTTTAGGTATGGGAGGGCAAAGGAACTTGTCAATAGTACAGACTAAAAGGGGATAAAAGTGAGAATGCAGTCTATATGGTTTTCCTCCAAGGTCTATACAGCTAAGTTATACAGTGTTCCAGGCCAAACCATCAAAATGTGGGAAATGGCATATGTTTGAATACATAGTATGAGCTAAAGAGAAAGGGGGCAGAGGGAGATAGTAAATATATATTTTTTAAAAAGTTAAATGAAAATGTGTTGTTTTCATTTTAGTGATTACAGTATACAGTATTGATCCAAACCAAGTAAGGGCTTTGTATTTTGCCAAATTGGAGATTTAGGGCAAGCATCAGTGCTAACTGCAGGACCACAAAGAGAATGCTCACATCTTCTCTCTATTTGGGCTTATTCAACTCAGCCAGAAGAATTTTGGTGCTTTGATCTCTCTCTCTCTCTCTCTCTCTCTCTCTCTCTCTCTCTCTCTCTC
>NC_034604.1:24640417-24656011 GCF_900095145.1 Mus pahari | reverse complement strand
CTCTCTCTCTCTCTCTCTCTCTCTCTCTCTCTCTCTCGCTCTCGCTCTCGCTCTCGCTCTCGCTCTCGCTCTCTCTTTGTTTTTTTGTTTTGTTTGTTTTTGTTTTGTTTTGGTTTTGGTTTTTTTCGAGACAGGGTTTCTCTGTATCGCCCTGGCTGTCCTGGAACTCACTTTGTAGACCAGGCTGGCCTCGAACTCAGAAATGCACCTGCCTCTACCCCCCTCTGCTGGGATTAAAGGCATGCGCCACCACACCCAGCTCTTGGATCTCTTTTTTGAAGAACTAAGAGTTACTGTTACAGAGTATCTGAAGGAGACTGATTGTATTGCCAAATGTGATTCTGATACCTAATTTGGCACCTTGTCACAAGGCTCATACTTCCCTGGACAAAGATAAGGACACACATCTTTCTAGGTTTTTGATGTAAAGAGAGCTTAGTTTGATCACTATACTATTATATTTCCATCGATCTCAAGATACCAAGTTGTATATACACAGCCAAAGTAGTGGTCTTCAAACTAGATGGTGACATGATCTTGGATCTTTGTCATTGTTTTACATATGGTACTCAAGATGCCAACATGATTAACCATAAGCAATGCAATCATGGTACTATTACTTTATTGTCAGGATAACTCAGAGGAAAGTACTCATGTATATCTAATAGCAACCAAGGATGTAAAAATTCATTTGAGGGATTACATTAAATATCCAATATATTAGGAAGTTACAAGTATTCTTTTTTCCCTCTTTTTACTGGATATTTTATGTATTTACATTTCAAATGTTATCCCCTTTCCTGTTTTTCCCTCTGGAACACCCCTTTCCCATGCATCCTCCCCCTGCTTCTAAGAGGATGCTTCCATTACCTCCCACCAAGTCCTACCTCACCACTCTGGCATTCTCCTATACTGGGGAATCGAGCCTTCATAGGACCAGGGGTTTCTCTTCCTATTGATGCCAGACAATGCCATCCTCTGCTACATATGTGGCTGGAGCCATGGGTCCCTCTATGTGTACTCTTTGGTAGGTGTTTAGTCCCTGGGAGATCTGGTGGTTCTGGTTGGTAGATATATTTGTTCTTATGGGATTGTAAACCCCTTCAGATCCTTCTGTCCTTTCTCTAACTCTTCCACTGGGGACTCCATGCTCAGTTCAATGGTTGGCTGCAAGCATCTGCCTCTGTATTTGTCAGGCTCTGGCAGAGCCTCTCGGGAGACAACTATATTAGACTCCTGTCAGCAAACACTTGTTGGCATCCACAATAGTGTCTGTGTTTGGTGTCTGTATATGGGATGGATCCCAGGTGGGGCAGTCCCCGGATGGCCTTTCCTTCAGTATCTACTCCATACTTTGTCTCTGTATTTCCTCCCATGAGTATTTTTCCTCCTCCTAAGAAGGACTGAAGCATCCACATTTTGGTCTTCTTCTTTATATAGTCTGTTAATTGTATCTTGGGTATTCCAAGATTCTAAGTTAACAACCACTTATCAGTGAGTGCATACCATGTGTGTTCTTTTGTGAATGGGTTACCTCACTCAGGATGATATTTNCTAGTTCTATCCATTTGCCTAAGAATTTCATGAATTCATTAATAGCTGAGAAGGACTCCATTGTGTAAATGTATTACACTTTCTGTATCCATTCCTCTATTGAGGGACATCTGGGTTCTTTCCAGCTTCTGGCTATTATAAGTAAGGCTGTTATGAGCATAGAGGAGCATGTGTCCTTCTTACATGTTGGAGATCTTCTGGGTATATGACCAGGTGTGGTATAGCTGGGTCCTCGGGTAGTACTATGTCCAACTTTCTGAAGAACCACCAGAATGATTTCCAGAGTGGTTATAGTAGCTTGCAGTCCTACCAACAATGGAGGAGTATTCCTCTTTCTCCACATCTTTGCCAGCATCTGCTGTCACCTCTGTTTTTGATCTTAGCCATTCTGACTGGTGTGAGGTAGAATCTCAGGGTTGTTTTGCATTTCCCTGATGACTAAGAATGTTGAATATTTCTTTAAGTGCTTCTCTATGTTTTGATATTTCTCAGTTGAGAATTTTTTGTTTAGCTTTGTATCCCATTTTTTTTAAATAGAACAGCAAATACCTTTATTAGACGAGCTATGAAGGACTGTTTGTTTGCCTTTCTGGGCTTTGGTCTTCTGCAGATAGAACTCTAGCCCCTTGCCTTCGAGTATATAGCCATCTGCTCTGCCACACTGAGGCGCTGTAGGTGAGAAGCTTGCCCTGCTGGAGCGCTTCTCCAGAAGACTTCTGGCTTTGGCATTCTTTTTCCTTTTGTCATATTTCTTTTGAATTTTCTTTGATTGTTTTTTTCTTTAAAATCTTTTTCTCCACAGGGGTCAGTTTGTTCCCCTTCTTGCAGCCCAGGGGAAGTGCATAATGATACTCATTTCTCTACAGGAATGGTGTGCCATCAATAAGCAAAATGCAGTTCTTCACCATGGTCTTGTTGTGGATAAGCTCAATATTGGATGCATTGTAGATAACATCAATGATTCTTGTTTTGAGAGAGTACAACATCCCAGGAAATGAAATGTTCCCCACATCCAATTGCAGGCAGGTTCTTCTTCTTCTTCTTCTTCTTCTTCTTCTTCTTCTTCTTCTTCTTCTTCTTCTTCTTCTTCTTCTTCTTCTTCTTCTTCTTCTTTATTTTTTTTTTTTCTTGAGACAGGGTTTCTCTGTATAGCCCTGGCTGTCCTGGAACTCACTTTGTAGACCAGGCTGGCCTTGAACTCAGAAATTTGCCTGCCTCTGCCTCTCAATTGCTGGGATTAAAGGCGTGTGCCACCACATCTTATTGCCTCCTGGGACTCAGATTGTATATATGCAGCAAGGGCCAATCTTAGTGTTGGCAGCAGGCCTTCCCAGCTCACACTTCGGCTTCGTGAGGTAAGGTCTTCACTTATCCCCTGTCTTATGGTGCTTGTGCAGGTTGTTCTGAAAAATGCCCATCACTTGGCACTGTACCCCATTTCTAATAGGATTATTTGTTTCTCTGGAGTCTAGCTTCTTGAGTTCTACGTATATATTGAATATTGGTCCTCTACCAAATATAGGGTTGGTATAGATCTTTCCCCAACCTGTTGGTTGCCATTTTGTCCTATTGATAGTGTCCTTTGTCTTAAAGAGGCTTTGCAATTTTATGAGGTCCCCATTTGTTTATTGTTGATTTTATAAGCCATTGGTGTTCTGTTAAGAAAAATTTCCCCTGTGCCCATGTGCTTAAGCTCTTCCCCACTTTCTCTTCTATTAGTTTCAGTGTATCTGGTTTTAAGTGGAGGTCCTTGATCCACTTGGACTTGAACTTCTTACAAGGAAATAAGAATGGATCGATGTGCATTCTTCTACATGCTGACCTCCAGTTCAACTAGGACCATTTGTTGAAAGTGCTGTCATTTTTTCCACTGGGTGGTTGTCTCTTTATATACACTTTCTTAGTACATGGTGATTAGATTTAGAAATGCGTGTGGAAGGACCATTTGATACATGGATGGTAATAGCAACTTCCTCATGTTTATCACATTAGGACATTTGACCTCCAGCATTAATGAGACAGAATTGATGGAGACATCCACTCATTCCATTTTTGGATGCAAAGTCAAATGTGATGCTTGCTAAAATGTGAGAGGCCCCATTAAGTAAGCAATGATGAACAGGACATCTCAGTCCTATACTGCTATAAGATTTGATGGACCAACATAAAGTGTAAGCAGCTACCTGAAGGATGTCATCAGTACACATATGACCCTCTATTTATTCAGATTCTTCTGTGCCTTAGTACTGTAATTCTATTATTTGAGTGTACACAAAAATATATTTGGTGCACACTGATGAGAGAAAATTGGACTTGATAATGTCATGCTTGAGATTCTTCAGTTAGATGTAAGGATGTCATCTGTCTTCAAGCTTCCAAACCATGAAAGATCAATCAGGCAGGCAAATTATGAGAACATGTGCCCTGGACAGTAGATCAAAGTGGTCCACTTTGGACTTTTGAAACAACATATTAACAACACCTGCTGGTCATACATTCTTATGCAAAGTAGAAAAGAATACAAGTATATGCCAAGCATCATGAATTGAACACAAACTGTGGATTATCAGCAAGCACAAATACTATACTGCACCAGGTAGATTACCAATGTTATAGTCTTTTATTTTTAAGAACAAAAGCAATGCTTAAAGGCCCCACTGACTGCACATTTCATTTAATAGTAAGAATAAGAAAAATAAAGCCATTGAAGTCTTTCTACTTCAGTTAACACAGTTAATATTTCAGATGTGCTCATTTCTGACAATACATATTACTGCTTCAGAAAAATCATGGAAACATTTGTGCACGTACCTACCTAGGCACTCTATCTGGAAGCTGAATTGTAAAAACACCCCTCCTCTTTCTGGTTCTCCTCCCCTTCTTCTTCTCCCTCTTTCTGGTACCCCTCCTCATTACTCTCCTCTCCTCCTTCCCTTTATCCTTTCTTCTCCCTGTTCTCTCCCTCTTCTTACATTTCTCCCCAGTGCTCCTACTCTTTCTTCTTCTTTTTCCTTCTCTTCCCTCCCATCTTTCTCTTTTATTTCTAGCTTTTTGCTGTGCTTTTTCATTAATACATATTTCATTAACTTTTCTTACTACACCAATGTGATAGTAATATTTATTCATGTAATACAATACTAAAAAAGAATGAAAGATTACTTTGAGTTATTTTTCCCTTTTGTAAATTCCCTTTCTCATGATTTTATCATTATTTGACTGCACTATTGCACTGTGCTTCCATTGTGAGAGTCCTCAACATATAGAGACCATGGGAACCTGCTCTCTTACTTAGATTTACTATTGTTTTGAGAAAATATTACATCCAAAGTCACTTTGGGAGGTAAGGGATTATTTGGCTTATAGTTCCATATCACTGTTCATCACTGAATAAAGTCCGAACAGGATTTCAAAGAGGGTAGGCACCCGAGCTGATGGAGAAGCCATGGAGGGGGGCTGCTTATTTCTCTGATCATCATGTCTTGCTCAGCCTGATTTCTTAGAGAATATAGGACCAGGAGTCCAGCCGTCCACCGTCAATCACTAATTAAGAACAGAATGAGCCCTGTTTGTATCTGAGCATCCCACAGACACTGTTATCTTTATTTTGGAGAGGTATGAATTTCTCATCTTTTGGAGGTGGGATGGGGTCCTCTCGAATGATGTCTAAGGAAGGCTGAGAGCTGCAGTATTCTAATGATGTGTAACTTTGAAGGCATATCCTCCTTTTTCATTTGTTTTGGTGAAAAGTTCTACCCACGATAGGCTTAATTTTAATAATTTAGATCTCCCCACTTATACCTAAATTATGTGAAAAAAACAAACATCAAATTTTTTAAAAGTGACTCATACAACATTCTGAAGGAGGCACAGGCAAGATTTCGTTCTGGCTTTTCCTTTTATAGACTAGCTGGCTGCGATTCCGCAGACCTCACACCAAAGAGGCGTTTCTGACAAAATGCAGAACAGATTGCAGTGTCGCTGAGGAGCTAGTTTCAAGCCTCCCCCCAGCCTTGCTTTCACCTGCGTATGCAGAAGCAGACCTGTGGATTTGTGCTCACCCAGTTCTGTGCCAGTGCATTCCCAGTAGCCCCAGACAACTGCGTTCTCTTTCATGTTCTGCTCCTTTCCTCCTTGCATTTGCTTGACAGCTGCTCAGGGTTGGCTGTTAAGAGAGCTTCAGTAGGCTGTTGCTACAGGTGGCCTCCTTTCTGGGAGAAATGGTCAAAGAAAAAAAAATTGAAGAATGAAGTATCTGTAATAATGGTCCCATAATTTTGATGAGATGTAGACTTCTTGAGAAAGACTAGCAGCCATTTGGTTCCCCCACCTCCTGCCATCTGCTGTGCGCACAAGGATAAAGCTTGCACCTGTGCCATCTATGCATCTAGGCATGGGTTCATTATCATAAACTAAAAAAGCAACGAAACCATACAATACATTTAAACTCTGTCTCATAAATAATGGTGCTTGTGTGAGGTACTCAATAAAATAATCAAATGACTTGACAAGTTCATAGGATTATGTAATGATTCTAGTGTAAGTATGAACATCTCATAATCAGGTCAATAAATGGTAGACCACTTTAAAGTAAGAAAGCTTTCAGTCTTTGATGCTTTGTGGATGAGAGGGAATAGAGGTGACCAGGATACTATTATACCAGGAAGGGGGTTAGGCAAATGGCTCAGTAGCTAACAGCACTGGTTGTTTTTGTAGAGAACTCAGGTTCAGTGCCAGCCACCCACATGGTTGCTAACAATTATCTGTTAACTCCAGCTACAAATCTGACATTCTTTTCTGACCTCCTGAACACTGAATGCATATGTCTCACAGACACACATGCAAGTCACATACCCATACACATGAAATAAAAATTAACCTTAACAAAAAGGGAAGGGCAAATCTATTAGGTATTCCACATGCCTTCCCTAACAAGTGATACTTCAGCTGATTTCTGAAGGTGTAACAGTATCATGGCCTTGTGCTTATCTTAGTATGGTTGCTCCATTCTAGAGAGGCTTGGACATGCAATGCATTCTTGCCTGAACGAATGTGTGCCTTCACCTTAGCAGTTCTCTGGATGTGAGAAGGAAGAAGGGACAACTGTGTTTCCTTCTTTCTACTTCTGTGGAGTTAGAATATCTCAATAGACAGCAAGCATTCAAACACTTCTATATTCGATTAGTAGGCTATAGATTTGACTCTGCCCTATCTTTCAAATTATTTTGCCTATATATGGTCAGGCCCTGAGGATCAGATAATAGGTGGATGTTGAAGATGGAGGATGAGGCATCTTATTAAAGATTTAATTAATCTGATGTTCATGGACAAATACCAAATGGATAAAGTGTCTTGAAGATAAGGTCAGAGCTCTGCCAGCACCAAAGATTAATATTAAGAGCTACACTGATAATAATCGTTTACCTCTTTCTTTTATCAATGAATGTCAATATTATATCAGGGCCCATGGTATGGCAATTTTGAAAGTGCTAAGAACTAATGTTTGTTACCTGTTATAGATGTGAATTTAGAACTTTGCCACAGTCTCTAACATTAGAGGAAGTTTCTCAACAAAATCAAAATCTTTGTACTTTTTGGCAATGGCTGAATCTTAAGGGGTCTACTTAAAGTAACACCATCTGAAGAAGACGTTGACTGTCTGGAATCACAGCTCAATCCATGTTACTGAGAGAAGCTAAGCAGCCTAGATAAGGGATCAGCATTTTTTATTTCCTGAGAACACTAGTCATGATATATTTTAGCTATTATATGTCATCAGAGTGTTCAAGATGCCTCTTGGATTCAATTCTACTGTAAGGTATAAGGCAATAGGCAGCAACATAATAAATATGGGTGGTTAAATTTCTATAAGGATTTATTCCACAGCAGAGGAACCAGTTGATCAAGTGAAGAGACAATATAAAGAATGAAAGAAAAATGTTTGATACATTGACATCCAGAATATTCGAAGCCGTCAAAAAATAAGACCTCATCAATCCAGTCTAAAAATTATTAATAACAAGAACCAAACTGAAGTTTTTCTAAAGATGAAATAAAAATACCAGTGTGGGTGAGAAAACAAAAAAAAATTATGAAATACAAATAGCCAATAAGGTTGTGAAAAACATGTTCAACCTTAGAATTCACCACTGCAACATAATTTATCTCAAAATAGGTAGTCTTGGGGATTATTACAAGCTAAAGTTTATTGTCTTCTGGTCTAGATTTCTTCCCCATGATTTCAATCTAATTGAGCAAGCATGGAAGGACGTGAAGAGACAATGAAAGGCAATTACATGGGACAAGAATAAACCTGTGATATAACTTGCTGGATGAACACCCAAGCAGAAGTAGAAACACCCAAGAATGAGAATTACATTGTATACCAGCCATTAGAGAGCACCATTGTGGAAGGCTGAAATACTCTAAGATTTAACTTCTTCATACATTCATCTGTTATATAAAATTTCAATTTTGATTTTGTGCTGCCAACTAATGGAGCAGATCTACTTGCCTTTACAAGAAGAGAGACGAGAAGGTTTATAAACATGTAAGCAAATCAAGGACTTAAAATTCAAGTTGCTAAAGCACACTCTAAAGCACATTCACATAGTTTGTGAAGCTGTTGTCTTCTCTCCTCCATATGCATTCTATAACAACTTGTATGAGTTTGATGATTGCATTGTTTAAGAAAAATATGTATTATTCCAGAAATGTTTGGCTTCTGTTTCTATTACTGGGAAACATGCTCTTTTCAAGCTAAAAAAAAAAAAAAAATCAGAGTTATAACTCCAAGCAAATACTGTGTCCAGGCACATTTATTTTTGATAAAAAATGAATATCAATTTAATTGCAAATGAGGTACTCTCCTAAGACTCCTGGCAAATTGCAATCCTGGCCCTGAGTACAGAAAGTTTGTGTGTGTGTGTGTGTGTGTGTGTGTGTGTATGCTGGATTTTCCTTACCTGATTTAGAAAATAATGGTCTGAGTTTCACCTAGAAATGTTTTAAAAAGCATCTCAGGCAGAAGGTTCTGTGGAGATGTGCACAGAAATGAGAGAATCAGAACAACTGGAGTTTCTTACCAGCACAACCAAATCTTTCAGAGATCTATGCACTGGAGGACAACTCGGACACCCTCCTTATCAGAATATGACTCTTCCATCTGTAAACTACTTTCTTTCCTTTAATATGATCAAGGTAGATCGCTTAGAGTCAAAGTTAAAAAAAAAAAGTTAGTGGAGAGATTAAAACATACCTTTTCCCCTTTTCCAGTTAACATGACCAAAAAAGATTAGGAAAAAAAAAAAAAAAAAGATTTTCAACTCTGGTGAGCCGACTCATTCTCGCTCTCCATGAACACTGAATTTATCATTTAAATGTTAAAAAGGGAAACCAGATGCTATAGTTATTAACTTTTGGAATCAACTCTAATCTTCCTATTAAATTCTTCCATCCAGGTACAGGCAATTATTTGCTTGATCTAAAGGTGCAGAAAATGCAGGCACACAGGGTTTCAGAGAGTCCAGTCTAATAAGACAGGTGGGTAACTAATAATCTGGAAAATTACCTGCAGATTGAGGATATTGGGAATGACTAATGGCCAAAACTAAGCGAGTAAATTAGTTGCAAAATGATACCATTTGCAGTAGTTGTACGGATGGGGGACAGAAAGGCACTGTGGCATGTGGCAACAAGCAAGTTATGCTACATGTGGATGGGGCCCAGGCTCAGGAAAGCCAGCCATCAGCTGAGACCCCTCTGCAGCTGCCTCATGCTTTTATTCATTTATTTATGCTCCTTCTGTGTCATCTGTGCCATGAGTGTAAGCCTTGAGATTGTAGACCCTGGAGTGTCCTTAGCTTTGTGAAGTCTAGAGCAGCCATAGTCAAGGTCATAAGTATCTAATTAAAAACATCTCAATCCTTCAAACAAAAGATTCAGAACATCAAAATTAAAAAAAAAAAAAAAAAAAAAAAACACTCAAGTGTTGAGTAAATCAAAACTTAAGCTTAATTGCTACTTCTTGGTAATATGTTGGGATGATTCTTTTAGCCATGATTCTAAAAGCTAACACAATACAGTCTTACGAAGGCAAAGTATCTAGAAACAGGCACTAATTTATAACTGATATTTTGTTTTATGTACGAGTGTCTCTCCTTTATTTGGAGAAAAGGAAGCCCGGCTGCAAGCCCCTTTCTTGCTCATTACAGTGTGAAATATTTTCCTTTGTAATGTGTGTATTATAAGGATGGGCGAATGGAAAGCAACACACATTAACATTTGTTAAATGCTTTTAATGTATGAGAGGACTTTGATGCTATATGATTTATGAAGTTTTTCACATGCAGGGTTGAATTCATAAACTCTGTTTTGCCCACTTCCAAATGCCCTAAACTAAATGAGGGGTTGGGTTTATTGATGCTCTGCTAAGATGAGAACACATTTCCAAAGACAGCTCTTCCAAAATGATAACACCTGCCTTTGCGAGCCTACTTTCACACTTACATCAGTGAGTCATCCTGAAAAGCAGAGTGAGCAATAAAAGATCTGCAAGAACTGCTCAACAAATTGCATAAATATAGGATGCACTCCACAGACACCATCCAGTCTGGAGGATAATAGTGAAAGGTAGATACCCAAACACACATGTAATCCACCTGCTGAGTTACACTTGTAAAGTACTTCATTGAGTAATTCATGCCTTCATGTCACATGGCAGATGACTTGAGCTCTTGTTCCGTACCTGTAATGAAGACACAACATATTTTTGCTCTATTCCTACCTCCTTTGGGACAAAATATGTTCATGTCCTCCTTTGAATAGATGCAAAGTTGTTCATATAATAATCAAAGAACACAATTATCTAGCTGGTTTAAGAGTCTCCAGGATTTACTAGGAAACTGTCTTCAGGTTCCTTTTCAAATGTGGCTATTCAAGGGAAGTTTATCTTAAGTTTCTGGAGGTTTGCTAATCAAACTTGCAATGCCATTACAGACCTCATAGGACAATAGGACAGCTCTAAAAAATAAAAATAAAAGGTATAAATCCTTCTATTCCCTCTCCAGAGATGACTGGCCACACACATGGCCTCTTGCATAAATTTTATCTCCTGGTTTTTCTCCTTGTAAATAAAGCATAGCCCTAGATATTGAAGTTTGAAAATATCAAAACACGTGAGATTTGTCTCCTCCAACTGGCTTATGGACAAGTTGGTTATTTGGGCTACTTAAACACTGTGAAGAGTACTTATTTTATAAGAAAAATTGAAATTTAATTATCAGTTTTCATTTAGAATATGTTTTCAGAATGTGCCTGCAAGCCCCTCTTTCTTTTTTTCTTTTCTTTTCTTTTCTTTTCTTTTCTTTTCTTTTCTTTTCTTTTCTTTTCTTTTCTTTCTTTTCTTTTCTTTTCTTTTCTTACTTACTCCAACAAGGCCATACCTCCTAATATTGCTATTTTGTTGGACCTATGGGGGTCATTTTTATTCAAACCATCATACAGAAGTATTTCTTATGTCCTAGCATTTTACACTTTTAACTCAACTTCTCGAGAAAAGAATATTTCAGTAGTACAGACTGATAGTTTATACACTGAAAGTCAGTCAATCCGTTAAAACTGCAAAAGTAAACTGATTTGGTAGTCACAAAGAATTTGAATTTCTTATGTAAACAGTAAATAATAGTTCAATGAAAAGGAATTTAGCAAGATGAAGCAAAGGACCTGCAAAGAGCTGCTGTATATCAAGGTGTCCCTAAGGAGAGGCTGTAGATATGTCTTTCAATGGAGCCAGAGGTTTGTCAGGAGTGTTCAAATGTTTTATTTATTCATTATTCCTACCTTCAGGCCTTTGTCTATAACCTATGTATTAAATGGAATTCTTCTCTTGACTGCTGCTATAGTAAAGCTGTGACCATTTCACATGATAACCATTTCACAGATGCACATATATCACCATCACCACACACACACACACACACACACACACACACACACACACACAACATATGACACACGACACCACACTGCACATGCCATTTCATGAAACCACCAAAAACAGCCACAAAGGAGACAGGACGAGTGTTGACTCATACGATGAAGGTCTTTGAGGACTGTTGGATGACTCTCAGATGAATTTGGGAAAAGACTGAGACACCAAGGAAACAAATCTGGCTTGGAGAATGCAGCCAATATGAATGGCTTGTAGCCTGCACTGAACTGGTGAACCGGTTTCTCATATCTATTTATTCAGTAAGGACAGAGGTAGAATGGGAAGTGGAGAGGGAATAAAGATCTGTCAGCAGGTTAAGATCAAGAAATGAAATCAGGTTCATTTAATATACATTTGTATTGAATTTTTCCTTGAGATGGGGCTTTTATTATATATCCCAGGATATTATGAAACTACCACACTCCTATGGCTTGTGCCACCTGAGTATTTGGATTGCAGCTGTGTGACACCATGCCCAGGTAGAAACTCTCTATCAAATGTCAGCAAATATCAAAAATGAGGGAGTAGTGATGAAAGAAGTCAGGTCAAGGGATGAAAGCATTTTTACTTACATTATGTTAAGTAATGGGTGTATAGCACTTATAAAAATGTGCATCAATTTGAAATCAAGCTTATGCCTTTTAGGAAAATGTCTGCAGACACAACAGAACCTTAGTGTCTGTACCCTCATGGCTCTGGTCCCATCGGGTCCTCCTCCCTCCATCTGTCTGTCACTTGCTGCTGGAGAAACACACACCTGTGTTTGTTTCCTACCAGGAAAATATCACCTGTCATATAAGACTGTGTGCACTCTAAGTCCCAGATATTATGAATGTACTCATCACGGGAAAATATGGAGTTTTGATCCTGGTGCTTCAGTAAGGAAGCACCAGGTGGCTTGAGCATGCAGAGGTGAATGAAGAAGCAGAGACACGATGTGAAGTAGGTCTTGGGGATTACTACATAAAAAGCATCTACCTTCTGCTCTGCAGAGGGGGCATTTCCCCTTGCAAACTGTGATGAGATGCTGTACTTGCAACATTAAACAACCATGCATTTTATTGCGGTATGATTGCGGTTTTATTTCATTAATTTTTATTTAAAATTTGGGATAAACTTAGAATTCCAAGCACACAGTATATTTACTAGAAAGTTTCCATCTCACCATCATCCAGGTTTTTCTGATACAAATACTCAGAATTACTATAGTTAATTTTCAAAACCAGAAATGCAATATTGCCGTCAATGTTGACTATCAAACTTTCTCGGTTCTCTTTTGAATCTCAGAATCTAACTTAGAAAACACAATGCAACTTCTCACCCAGGCATTTTGGTAAGCTGTAGCAAATCTCTAGGCTTTTCAGCCTTTTAGGATTGTCACAGTTTGTGGCATGTTGTTCAGATGACTTGAGACTTCCCATGAGTTTGAGGCTGGCTTGTATGTCTCTTGATTTTAGACAAGTTATGTATTCAGGAATAGTTGGACACAAAGCAAGATCCTTATAAATTTTAAAAGGAAGACTAGTTCTTACTATACTTTAGTGTTGATTTTTTGTTTTGATATGTTCAATTTCTTGCTGGATTATATGAAAACTAGATGACATGTAAACATATATCTTTTTACCTGGGGTACCCTGCCCTGGAGCTTAGTAAGTTAACTGTTGTGTGGCACTTTCCTCTGATAGTAAACACTTCCATATTGGAGTGCAGTTTATTAAGACTCAGGATATTAAATGAGAGGTAAAATAGTATATTCAAAAGGGAGATAAAATATTCCAATCTGCAGAGAAACCAATTAATTTCAGGAAGTAAACAATTCAATGGCTTCAGGAAATCTATGAATTGACTAGACTCACCAGGCTCTTTTAATTCCCAAGTGCATGTACATATATATGTTGTGTGTATGCATTTTTCTATGGATATATATATATATATATATATATATATATATATATATATATATATATATATATATATATATATATGCATGGGCATAGGTAAGCATATATGTGTGTATGCATGTCTACAGTAAAGACTACTGAAGTTAGCTGCTCAATGGAAGCAAAAACCAACTAACCTACCTGGAAAAAACTCAGAGAATGGGACTCTTTACAAAAGGTACTCTCCATCTTGATGAGCTGCCTTCATGTTGTGCAGTGTGCCCTGTTCTTTGCTTTCATGAGCTGTCATGCTTCTGGCAGTGGGCTTTAGTGTTGTAGCTAGTTTTTCTGTAACTCCTCAAACATATTCCTCCAAGGAACTTGTGGTTTAAAAGAAATTGGCTCCCATAGGGTCATACAAAGTGGGGTGGCCTCTTAGAATATATGTGGCATTGTTGGAGAAAGTATGTCCCTGGTGTTGGGTTTTGAGGTCACAGATGCTCAAGTCAGCCCCAATGTGGCATCCTAGTTCTGTAAATTTGGGAATATATACCAACTGTAACAAACATCATCTTTACTGGATCCACCTGTTTCATATAGATCCTGTGCTAAGATATAAGTAAGTATATCACTTTGTCTCTGTTGGTGTCTATTTGTGTCTTCAGTGTTGCCATTTTAATTTGAAGTACAATAAGTTTTCCTTCCAGCTAGACTTCTGTACAAGGATCAATTCTTAACGTCTCTACAAAAACTTGAAGACTAAGCCAAAAGCTTTCTCACTCAAAATGAACAAACCATGTACATTTCCTGTAACACTTGATATAATTCCACAATTCCCATAACTTTCCCTGGCATTAGTGAAATTATTAGTTTTATTCTCAGCTGTCATATGTCATGCTACTTCTAATTGAAATAGAGGTATCCTGAAGAACACAATCAGTTAAGAATCTTGCCAAGTGCTTCATTTGGATAATTTATAGTAGGATTTGGAGCTGATGAGTTCAGGACCCAGACCCCCCTCGACTCCTTAATCTTTGATCATATTTTGTGTTGGACGATACCTGATGAGAGTGGAGTTTCAAGATAATGGCTCCCAGCAAAAGTGCTAATCAAATACCTGTGTTCTCAGCAAAGTGATTTGAGATAGGGGTTACCTATCACTAAAAATGAGCCACAAGGTGTATCTTTTTGTTTTAACTTATTTTATTAGATATTTTCTTCATTTACATTTCAAATGCTATCCTAAATGTCCCCTATACCATCCCGCCACCCTCTCCCCTGCCCATCCACTCCAACTTCTTGGCCCTGGTGTTCCCCTCTATGGGGCATATAAAGATTGCAAGACCAAGGGGCATCTCTTCCCAATGATGGCTGACTAGGCCATCTTCTGCTATATATGCAGATAGAGACACGAGTTCTGGGGGTATTGATTAGTTCATATTGTTGTTTCACCTACAGGGTTGAAGACCCCTTCAGCTCCAGGGGTAATTTCTCTAGCTCCTCCATTGGGGTCTCTGTGTTCTATCCTATAGATGACTGTGGGCATCCACATCTATATTTGTTAGGCATTGGCATAGCCTCACAGAGATAGCTATATCAGTGTCCTTTCAGCAAGATCTTGCTGGCATAAGCAATAGTGTCTGTGTTTGGTGGCTGATTATGGAATGAACCCCCAGGGTGGGGCAGTCTCTGGATGGTCCATTCTTTTGTCTTAGCTCCAAACTTTTTCTCTGCCACTTCTTTAATGGGTATTTTATTCCCTATTTTAGGGAAGAATGAAGTATCCACGTGTTGGTCTTCCTTATTCTTAATTTTCTTGTGGAGATTGTATCTTGAATATTCTAGGTTTCTGGGCTAATATACGCTTATCAGTGAGTGCACATCAAGTGACTTCTTTTGTGATTGGGTTACCTCACTAAGGATGATATCCCCCAGATACATCCATTTGCCTAATAATTTCATAAATTCATTTTTGTAATAGCTGAGTAGTACTCCATTGTGTAAATGTACCACGTTTTCTGTATNCATTTCTCTGTTGAGGGACATCTGGGTTCTTTCCAGCTTCTGGGTATTATAAATAGGGCAGCTATGAACATAGTGGAGCATGTGTCCTTATTACCAGTTAGAACATCTTCTGGGTATATACTCAGAAGAGGTATTGCTGGATCTGCC
>NC_034604.1:24632660-24640406 GCF_900095145.1 Mus pahari | reverse complement strand
GGGATTTTTGTGTTTCTTCTAGCTGTTTAGAGCAGTGTTATTCTGTAATTCTTTAAGGGATTTTTGTGTTTCTTCTAGCTGTTTAGCAGCATTTTCCTGTAATTCTTTAAGGGACTAAGGGACTTTTGCATTTCTTCTAGCTGTTTAGCAGCGTTTTCCTGTAATTCTTTAAGGAATTTATGTGTTTCTTGGACCTGCTTAGTAGTCTTTGCCTGTAGCTCTTTAAGTACTTCCTCCTATTTAGCAGTGGTCTCCTGTAATTCTTTGAGGGATTTTTGTGCTTCCTCTTTAAGGGCTTCCACTTGTTTAGCATTGTTCTCCTGCATTTCTTTGAGTGAGTTATTAATGTCCTTCTTCAAATCTTCTACCACCATCGTGAGATATGATTTTAAATCCACATCTTGCTTTTTGGGAGTGTTGGAGTATCCAGGACTCGCTGTGGTGGGCATACTAGGTTCTGATGGTGCCTCGTGTTCTTGGTTTCTGTTAGTAAGATACTTACGTTTGCCTTTCGACAGCTGGAAATCTTTGGTGTCAATTTTCAAGCTGTCTCTGGGTGGGGTTTGATCCTCCTGTGATTCTGTTAGCCCCTGTCAGCACTCCTGAGAATCCAACTTTCCCCTGTGTCCCCTTGGTCAGAGCACTCTCTGCAGGCAAGCTCTCCTCTTGCAAGGCAGCTGTCCAGAAGTCTGGAGCTCTGATCCTCCGTCTGTGTCCTGGGGTCAGAGCCCTCACTGTAGGCCAACTTTCCCCGCATGATCTAGAGGACCCGTGATCTCAAGGACCTGTGGCATGGAGAGTCCTGAGGAACGCTCAGCTGTCTCCACTGGGGTTCAGAAGAGAGATGGCGGGAGTGGCCTCGACTGGACTGGAACCCTGCCTCTGGGTGGGCAGTGTTCCTTTTTCCCTGTTCCTGCTGGCACAAGCCTCTGCTGGATTCTCTGGAGTTCATTGTGTTCCACTCACAGTGATCCTGAGGATCTGTGGTGTGGAGAGTCCTCTGGAGCACTTAACTGCCTCTGCTGGTGTTCAGAAGAGAGATGGTGGGAGTGGCCCCGACTGGACCAGAATCCCACCTCTGGGCGGGCAGTGTTCCTTTGCTTCTGTTCCTGCTGGCACAAGCCTCTGCTGGATTCTCTGGAATTGATTGTGTTCCACTCACCTGTGATCCCGAGGACTGTGATCCCAAGGATCTTTGGTGTAGAGAGTTCTCCGGAGCACTCAGCTGCCTCTGCTGGGGTTCAGAGGTGCATCTTAATTTGGAAAAAGTAAAGGATGATGCTTTTTAAATAAATTCATGATATTGAATAAAATGTACCATAGTTCTCAGGTTTAAATAACTTTACTTCATCAGAAAGATATAGAAAGTAGGGACATGGCTAAGAAAGAAATGAAGGAATTAACATCTTTGGATCAGATGCAGCTGAGAAGTAATCTATGAAAATAGAAAAGCAGAAAGGCCATCCTGAATCATGTTAGAAACCCATTTTAAACCAGTTCTTTTTGAGTCAAATTGAGGTCTTCAACTTGAGATCTCCAGCCTTCAAAATTCCCAACACAATCCATTAAAGGACCAAAGCATTACCAATTAAAATGGGTAAGTTCATTTTCTAATGTGTTCATATCAAATACATGTGTTCGCAACATACATAGAGTGTAATATATAGCTTGTATCTAAGGAAATATACATACAATTATAAGTGTATACTTCACTTTTTGTTGTTTGTTTTTAAAATGACTCACGTGAGGAAAAGTCAGAAGGCCCTCTTGTAATTTGTGATAGTACATGATTGTTCTTCATAATCGGAACAGTAGACTAAACATTTTCGATATATTCATGTTTTCTTTATCTGTGGATTTCTAATCAATGATTGAAATGCCCAAAATTTTTATATCTCTGTGGCTTTAGATTGCATTGCTTCTAGGACTGAATTATTTATGCTTACTAGACTCTGAAAGCAACTTTTCCATTGTTTATTGCCTTGTTCCATTATTGAGCACAGAAGAATGTGCTTTTTTTCCATTTTTTAATGTTTTGACTTGATTTGAAAGTTTGGATTGCCCATGTGAAGTTTTCTGCTGTTGTTTTGATGAGCTGTACCCTTGCTGTGTAGCTTAGGCTTACCTCAATTTTTTTCTGTGGGTCAAATAGCCTTAAACTTTTAATTCTCCTGTCTTTACCACTGGAGTGTTAAAATTACCAGCATATGCTCCTGGATATAGCTTAGAGCATCCATGGAAATTTTATGAAGTGTGATTATAAACAGTTTAGAGACTGAGAATATAGTTCATTGATTTATGCCACACAACCATGAAGAACAGACTTTGAATCCCCAAAACTCAATTAAGTTTCAGGTATTTCTGGCACCCTACCTGAAAACTCAGGTTTCAAAAGACAGAAATGTAGGACTGCTCAGAATAAGCTAGACTAAACTAATCTGTGAATTCTCGGTTCTATTGAGAGATTGTACCTCATGGAATAACTGAAACATATACCAAATGTCAGATTCAGGACTCCAAATATATCCACACATGTGTGGATGAATGTGATCATGTATACCTACACATATGCAAATGCACATATGTGGATTCAAACTGTACAAAGACGCATACATAACAATAGTTTAAACTACATATCCATTATATTAATTAGCATATATTTCTGTGTTTAATCTTTAGTGATTACTCTAGTTTTAATATTCTTCCTAAGGTACTCTTTGCAATTTCTTTTGATATATCATTGGGTTGGTAATGTATATCTCTATTTTTATTAGTTACTGTACTGTATCATGTATTTATATATTCAATAATTTAATGCATATTTGTGTAGTCCCTTATATACTCTCCTTTTGTAAAAATATCTAGTGTATGATAAAATGTAACTATTGACATCATAACATGAATTAAAAAGGCAAAATCATGGTTTTTATCTTGTCAATACAAGGTTCATGAAGCAGAAGCATACAATTGAAATACTGATTGAATTTTAAAAACAAGGAATGTTTTTCTTAAAGCATATTTAAGAAGACAATTGATAATTCTTGAAATCATGACACATGATGCTTGTAAAGACGATGCTGACGAAATTTGCACATGCTTCTGCTGGGAACTTTGGAGCATCTTGCAGTGTCTGAGAACTTCACTTGACTCTATCCAGTTGATGCTAACCATAACCCCAAGAGTACAGTTTCATACTGTTTTCTGTGAACCTTAAATAAAGCGGTTTAAAAGAAGAAAGCAATAATTTGTTCACAATGTAACCGAGATCGAACAGTGAAACTCCAATTAACTACCAACCTGTGGGATTTAGTGTGATTTTGTTTTGTCAGTGTGACACAATCCAGGATCGTCTGAGAAGTAGGAGTCTCAACTCAGCACAGGCTTCCATCACACTGGCCTATGGGCAGCATATAGGGTGATCTCAGGATTAATGATTGAGGTGGAGATTCAACCAATGTGGGTGGTACCACTCCAAGAGAGGTAGTTCTGGGATACAAAAATAAAACAAAACAAAAACAAAAAACAAATAAACAAACAAACAAAAAACAGGCTGAGCAAGCCATGAGGAATATGCTAGCAAGCACTAGTAAGCAATGATTTTCCTCCATAGCTTCTGTATAAAATTCTGCCTTGGTGTTCCCACTTGAGTTCCTGACCTTACTTACCCTCAGTGATGGAGAGTGACCTGGGAGTTATAAGATAAAATAAACGCTGTCCTCTCTAAGCTGCTTTTTGTAAATGATGTCTATCATATCAGAAGGAAGGAAACTGAAATATCATCTGAATCTTGACAAAAACAAATTAAAACAAACAAACAGAACAAAGAATCAACCTTTCTGATAACTCCACCAGCAAACAGAACTAAAAGGTATTCAGGACAACATTTCGCAAGGTTTGTGCAGTAAAGAGCATGAACTATCTGATTAAAGTTTAAATGTATTATATAGGAACTGAAATATAGATAAAATATGAGAAAACACAAGGGATTTTCTTTGCAAAGGTTACTATGGTTGTAATGAAATATGACCAAAGCAACTTAGGGAAGAAAGACTATTTGGCTTCTACTTCCATAGCACTGTTCATAATCAAAAAAAGTCAGGACAAGATCTCAAATAGTACAGCAAACTGGAGCTAGAAGCAGATGCAGAGTCCATTGAGGGGTGCTGCTTACTGGCTTCCTCAGGCTTCTGTCTTATAGAATCAAAGATTACTTGCCCAGGAACTGCACCATCCACAATGGACTTGGCCCTTCCACATCAATCACTAATTAAGAAAATACTTTACAGGCTTACCTATAGCCTGATCTTATAGAGGCATTTTGCCAATTAAGGCTTCATCCTTTCCAGTGACTATAGACTGTGTGATGTTGACATAAAACCAGGAAGCATATGGATGTTAGAAATAGCTAGCTTGCTCACCTTTACTTCATCTTAAGGATGTGAATTAGGGATCTCAGTTTATGCCATTTAGCAACTAACAAATTTAGAGTGTGACTTATGGTACGTGAATCTACACACTGGAAGAGAATCTGTGTTAAAACGTATTTCAGATTCCAGTATTTAGTAATGCATTTGCAGACTGTAGAAGTGGTGATGGACAGAAGCTAACAAGGCCACTGAAATTGTTTGGGGAACAGACTTCAATGACCTGAGGTTAGTTAGTGATGATGAAGAGAAAAACAATGTGGTTAATTTTCACATTTTATAGAACATAATATTCAGAACATCTGTGATGCAATTGGTAGGGTGGGAAATATGAATATATTAAAATGGACACTTCTTTTTTAAGTAATTAAATATAATTTTCCATTAGCAAACTAAAATAAATCTGGAAGCATAATAAGTAAAGAACAACAGAGAGTGAAACAAGAAATGGTTCTAGACAGAGTCCTGAAAAATGTACCTTATAGGGTAGAGGTAGAGAAAAATGAATTAGGGGACCAGAAAGCAATGGCCATGAATGCTAAAGAGTGAAAGAGAGAAAAGGAAAGAAGAAAGAAAAAAAAGAGAACAAACCTAAGCAGAATCTGGTCAATGGAAGTTACAAAAAAGAGTCTTAAGAAGGATAAGGTCAATAGTACATTGACAAAAGCAACCCAAATGTGAGCAAAGAAAGCAACAGACAATGAGTTACTCTTATGCACATCCTCACAAAACTTAACATCTTGCTACTGTGTAAACTGTTCCTAAGGTATACTCACTTTGTTATGGATGAACAATTCATAAACTGATATGCTTGAAAGAAAGAGTAAGAAATAAGAAGGATAAAATAGGATTCATGGCCTCCAAAGTTCTATTTATAGAATTCTTTGATAGCAGCTGAGTTATGATAGAGAAAAAGAAAATGAAGTGTTAGAAAAAAGTCCCCCTTCAATGAAACTTTAAGTAGGGCTACTCCTCTAGTGAGCATTTTGAAAACAGTTTGAATTACATCAAAGTGACCAACAACAGAAGCAGATAAATATATTTGACTAAAATAAAAAGTAAAATGTAGAATATGGTGGTTTTACTACTGTGTTCATTTTGAATTAATCCAGAAGAAGAAAATCCTAGAAAACAAGGAACCAGATATTCCCATTTAAGTCAATAAGACATGTCCTGCCTACACATTCATGCCTATACATTCATGCCTGCATGCCAGAGTATATCTCAAAATGCCTACAATTCATGCCAAAATTTCTCTGTCTGTATGCATGCTTACATGTCTCAATCCCTGCACACATGCCTGCATATGCCAACACATCTACATACCTGTGTATGTGCCTATATACTTACAAATATGCACCTAAACATAACCCTATAGTTTTACACATGTATATCTTCCTAATGTTTATGAATTATGATGTACCTACCCATACCCAAATGACAACACTTCACATCCATAGCTATAAGTTTATGACAACATGATTTTACAAATGGATCCACATGCTCACACAGCAGGCCTATTATCTTACGCCTTCAAATTAGCCCTCTAACGATGTTCCTACAAGTTTACAAATTTGAAGAAAGCAATTGTGAAATAAGTTGAAGACTCCCAAAGGAAGGACAAATGCTGATAAATATCTGTTTGTCACACACACACACACACACACACACACACACACACACACACACACAAACCATGAAGAATGCAATATTTGTGTCTGAGAATACTGTGTAGACTTGAAACTCTATCAAAAGATAACTCTTAGTCGATTAAGTGACTCACAGGAATAACACCACCATACCAGCCAGTACATTATGCCATGTCTTTGTAATATATGCAGAGATACTTAGCCATAGAGACACAGGGAAACATTTAAGGCTTCAGTGATTGATGCAAGTTTTTTCTGTGATCTATTTTGTGTATGTTTTCCACCAAGTGCCAGGAACTTTTATCTAAACCATGACACTCATATATAGTGAAAAGATATCAAATGAGATTTATAACCACAGAGTTATAGAAGTCTGATACAGGGCTGATAGAGAAGAAGCAGACATATTTATGAAGACATGGGGTTATCTATGGGATGGCTTTGGGTGATGGAGGGGAAAGCAGGGGCAGAAAATAGAAGAAACACAGGATGGAAGTGAAGAGAGACATGGAGTGTGTGGATGGGGCTAATAGAGTGTATGGCCCTGGAAGATAATGCAAGATACAGAACCCAGAAATGTAAGGAAGCAGGTTGTACGTGTGCCAGTGCTGAGTATGGGTGGAAAAAGGAGTGAGGCGATGATAAGATCAAGGCAAAAGACCGAATCCAGTTCTGCAGAGTGGGGAGCAACACAAGCAGACTTTTAACACATTGTCAAATCTAAATTGTCCCCTTAAAAATTTTACTAGTCATTTTATGACACTGAAATAATGGTGGGAACTCTATAGAAGTCCCAATGAACAATGAAGGAGATGTGAACCAAAGGGTGCATCTAGAGATGGAGAGAGACAGACTCAGGATTAAACAGTGAAGACATCAAGGCAACAAATGCTGGATTAGAAATAACTTGGGTTAGAAAACCTCAAGTTTTTGACTGGAATATTTTGGTGGAAAACTGTGCTATCCTTTAGGGTTTAGTCAAAGCAGGAGGTAAATATAATGTTTTTATGGAGAGTAAGTACACTTCATAATATTTAGGCACTTATTTCATAAATGATGAGACTTTAGAAGAGATATTTGAATGTTAATAAAGGCAATAATTGATTTCCATGGGAGTTGAACTAAAGTTGTCTAAAGAAATAATTTGAAACAAGAGGAGGAAATAGAAAAAAAAAAAAAAACCCAACGTGAATGGAACCTCACCCACGAGAATACTGGAAGCAGAAACTGGAATCAGTAGGCTACAAAACAAAAGGAAACAGAAGAGGAAGTCAGAAAAATGGGAGAAGGTGAACCTGGGAGCAGTGAGCTACAGGAATGGGGATAAATGTGGCCAAATAAAATGTATGTATGTATGTATCAAATTCTCAAAAAGTAAAAATGTATTTTTAAAAATGTAGTATGACAGTGTTCAAAGGGACAGAGAAATGAAGTAAAGCAAGAAAAGCTTCAAACCTAGAGAAATAAATAAGTAGACTATTGATAGATGATAAGAAGATTACAAAAAGACAAAAGTAGATGATAGACAATTGAGTTCTTTTTTATTTATTATTATTTTCTTTATTTATATTTCAAATGCTATCCCGAAAGTTCCCTATAACCCCCCGCCCCTGCTCCCCTACCCACCCACTCCGAATGATTTTTAATTAATAGATAATGATTATGAATATATA
>NC_034604.1:24629290-24631743 GCF_900095145.1 Mus pahari | reverse complement strand
CAGAAGATGGCCTAGTCAGCCATTGTTGGGAAGTTTCTCTCTCTCTCTCTCTCTCTCTCTCTCTCTCTCTCTCTCTCTCTCTCTCTCTCTCGGTATAGTGTGAGTATTGGGAGGGAATAAAGGAGGATGAAATGATGTAATTTTATTATAATCTCTCTCTCCCTAAATACATATATGAAATTCCCAAAAATATATATTTAAAATTTTTAGTATATTGATGTTTGGATCCATAACACAGTTCTCTGACATTCTGATATGGTAAAACATTTCCATTAGCAACCAGAACAATCCTAAATATACAAATAAAATGTTGATTTTGTAAAAACAAGAACTATTCTCAAAGCTTGTCATGAAATCCCCACAATGTTTCTAATTGATATCTCCTTAAAGGGGTGATTTATCTGTTTCCTCATGTAAGCCTTATACCAGAGAAAGGGAATAAGTCTTTGGCTGTTAGCCTCCATCCTCCTCTGGATTCACTAGCATGTATGAACTGTCATTTTAATATAATGCCTGAGTGTGAGAGACACCAAAAGCGTGACTCCAGGAGAGATGCTATTGAGGACAACTGGGGAAAGGCATACACCGCGTGGTAAGATTCACAAAGTGATTCTTTGGAAGAGGAGCATGTTTTTACAGGGGGCTAACACCTTCAATTTTTCTATTTAAACCTTTATCTTATGTCCTTGTAAATTAGTTTCACAACCATCATTTCTGAAAGTATTACTATTTGTGGGAAATGATCACATTGGGCCCAAACTCGATATAAAATAAAACATCATCTTTTATTTCTTAATTTGATTTCCAATAAGAGAAAACCTGAGCCACAGAAATATCACGCTCCCCTCAAAATACCCTGCTGTTCTTCCACAAAGTTTAACAATCAAGTGACACCAATCCAGTGTCACCAATCCAGTGACACCAATCCAGTGACACCAGAAATGATGGGCAGGTTTATCTTTTTTTTTTTTTTTTTTTTTAAGATACAGAAGATGGTTCCCATGAGGAAAGGATCCTATGAGGTGCTGGTGCTCAACTTGAGAACCAAATTTAGATATTTGTCCAGTGGCTGCTTGTGCAAAGCTCCTGTCAATATTTGGTTAAATTGCTAGGCTCGTAGGGATTCAAAGAAGATGTCAGCTAAAACACAAAGAGGAATACAGACAGCCTCCCCAAAAGCTTGTTTTTGCTTAATTGTTCCTCTTAGACTTGTATATTTTCTATGAATCTATTATATTAGAAACTGCATAGGAAATGTCCTATTTTTTTAATATATTCAAGAGTACAAAACTTGTCAATCATTTATCAATCATATTCAAATAGTCAAGCTGGGAATTTGTATTAAACTGCACGTCCAGTGTAATTGTTGAGATGACAGTTGATGAGAAGAACATGATATTGGAGTCAAAGTTTAAGGCAGCCTAAGCCACTTCTGAAATTTGAACAAAGCTTTCATCTCTTAATGAGTGTAGTCTTGAGCAGGTTGCCATATGGTCCACAAACAGTTGCTTCCTCATCAGTTTAAATGCAGGCAGTGATGTCTGCCACACTGAGGTACTTCGACTCAGCTGTTAAAGACCAAATAATTAAAAGCTTGTGAAAAACTGTTATAATTTAAGAAGTTATGCACAGATTGACAGTATTATACATCTTAAAATGTTTCAATAAATATTTTAAAGGTTGTTTCTATAGTTATTTTATTAAAAACATGTCAATTTCTTGAACTCTGTGATCTCTGTATTTCTTTATTGAAAGAAAATCTAGTGCCTACTCTTGCCTAGTAACTATGATTATACAATACAGAGACCAAAGCAGATTACATTTATTTTCTAAATATAAATATACACTATGGAAAAAGACAGAGCTGGAGAAATGGCACTATTAAGAACACTTGTTGCTCTTTCAGGGGACCAGGGTACAGCTCCAAATACTCAGATCCACAGATCTGCATATAACTCTGGCTCTAGCGGATCTGATACTGATACTCTATTATGGCCTCCACTGGCACAAGATGTCCATGTAGAACACACACACACACACACACACACACACACACAGAGAGAGAGAGAGAGAGAGAGAGAGAGAGAGAGAGAGAGAGAGAGAGGCACTAACTGACACACACATAAAGAATTAAGTTGATGAATACCTGGAATACTAACATACTACTGCTTTTATCAATTCAGGCTGTGACTTGACATGGTTAAAACTAATTCCACAGTGTACCAGCTGAGGGGCAGCCCTGCCAATGACTTTACAAATTATGTGGCTGTCAAGAGAGAATAATCCTACCTTCAGTCTTTTCTAAACATAATGTTTCTCTCTCTCTCTCTCTCTCTCTCTCTCTCTCTCTCTCTCTCTCTTTCTTTTTTCTTTCTTTTCCTTCCTTCCCTCTCTCCATTCCTTCCTTTCTTTTTTCTTTCTTTCTTTTCCTTCCTTCCTTCCTTCCTTCCTTC
>NC_034604.1:24624610-24629090 GCF_900095145.1 Mus pahari | reverse complement strand
CCCTTTCTCTCCCTCCCTCCCTCCTTTCTTTCTTTCTTTCTTTCTTTCTTTCTTTCTTTCTTTCTTTCTTTCTTTCTTTCTCTCTTTGTTTTTTTCCTTCCACCCCAGACACTGCATGCTGCCTCCTCCCTGTCCCCCTTCACAAAGTCCTTCCTCACATTCCCCATTCCCTTCTCCTCTGAGAGAATTGCCACCCCCATTCCCACCTCCTGTGTATCTCCCCACCCTGGCACATCATTTCTCTGCAGGATTACTCCCATCCTTTCTCACTGAGAATGGACTGGGCATCCCTGTTGGGGGATGGATACCACAGTCAGGATACAGCTTCAGGAAGAGCCTCCACTCCAGTTGTTCGGTGACCCACATGGGGACTGAGCTGCTACATGTGCTAGGAGGCCTCTGTCCAGATTTGCAGGTGTATTGGTATCCTTATTCCTCTACTGCAGGTCCTGACTAGCTACAAGAGGGGGTGACTTCAGGTTCCATATTCCCACTTTATTCTTGATAAAGTAACCATTTTGATTCTGGAAGCCTCCCTCATCTCAGATCTCTGGGGCTTACTAAAGATTCTATTCACCCCCATTCCTTCTCCTGGCTCTCTAGCCCTCTCTCCTGTCTCTCCAACATCTGATCCTGCCTTGCATTCCCCTCCCCTTCAGCTCCCCACTCAGTTTTCTCCCTCCCTCTGCCCCCTATGACTGTTTTGTTCCATTTTCCATGTGAGAGTCAAGCACCTTACCCTCACTCAGGCCTAACTTCTTGTTTAACTTCTAAATATAATAGAAGAAAAAGTGGGAAGTAGCCTTGAATGTATTTGTACAGGGGACAATTTTCTGTTCAGAACACCAATGTTGCGGGATTTAAGATTAACAATTGACTAATGGGGACTCATGAAAAGGAAAAGCTTCTGTAAGGCATAGGGAAATGTCAATAGGACAAAACAACAACTTAGAGATTGAGAAAAGTGTTTCTCAAATATTGGACATAGTTCTACCTGAAAATGCTCCTACGCATATACCCAAATAGATGCTCCACCATATCACAAAGATTATACCAAATAGATGCTCCATTATGTTCACATCAAATTTATTCATAATAGCCAGAAACTGGAAACAACCCAGATATCCCTCAACTGAAGAATATATACAGAAAATGTGATTCACTTATACAATGGAAGACTATTCAGCTACTAAAAACGGAACATAATGAATTTTGTAGGCAAGGAGATGAAAATATCATCCTGAGATAGGTAACTCAGACCCAAAATGACATGCATGTATGTACTCACAGATATGTAGATATTAGCTATAAATTTCAGAATGCCCACAACACATACCATATACCCAATAAAGTTAAACTGCCTACATTTCTATTATTATTATTATTATTATTATTATTATTATTATTATTATTAGATATTTTCTTCATTTATCTTTCAAATGCTATCCCAAAAGTCCCCTATACCCTCCCCCTGCCCTGCTCACCAACCCACCCACTCCCACCTCCTGGCCCTGGCATGTCCTGGTACTGGGGCATATAATCCTCCCAAGACCAAGGGCCTCTCCTCCCAATGATGGCCGACTAGACCATCCTCTGCTACATATATATTTAGAGACATGTGCTCTGGGGGTACTGGTTAGTTCATATTGTTGTTCCTCCCATAGGGCACAGGGCCCCCAATGGAGGAGCTAGAGAAAGTACCCAAGGAGCTGAAGGGTTCAGCTTTTATTTCTGTTTGGGTGACTGCCTGATGCTCTCGGGCCCTAGCAATATGTCATTTGCCATTCTCATAGCCACAGTCAACTTTGTGGATCCTGATTTCAGCACTTTCCTTTTTATATAACTTTCAAATCCAATGCTTGCAAAGGAAACTAGATTTCTCCTAAGAGCCTTGTGTATCCTGATGCTCTGCCATCTTCTATGGAAGGCCAGCTGAGAAAAAAAAATGGGGTTATTTAGTTCTTAAGGGATATCCTCTGAAGTGGCCGCAATAAGCTTTACCATCCCCCCTTCTGACGTCTTCTGGGCCATCCTGGAATCTATGTATCACCTCTTCTTTTTTAGTTTTTGTTAGATATTTTCTTTATTTACATTTCAAATGTTACCCCTTTGCACATTTCCCCTCCTAAAACCCCCTATTCCATTCCCCCTACCCCTGCTCACTAACCCACCCGCTCCTGCTTCCCTGTCCTGGCATTCTCACACATTGGGGCATCAAGCCTTCACAGGATGAAGACTGTTTTCTTTCATTGATGTCCCACAAGGCCATCCTCTGCTACATATGTGCAGAGCCATGGGTCCCTCCATGTGTACTCTGGTTGGTGGTTTAGTACCTGGTTGATTCATATTGTTGTTCCTCCTACAGGGCAGCCAACACCTTCAGCTCCTTGGGTCCCTTCTCTAGCTCCTCCATTGGGGATCCTGTGCTCAGTCCAATGGATGGCTGTGAGCATCCACTTCTCAATTTGTCAGGCTCTGGCAGAGCCACCTCTTCTTACTAAAGGAAAACATGGGCAATACTGAGTAAAGCCCTTGCTTGACACCAGTAATGGGTTCACAGGACTTCTTTTGCTCACCGTGCATTGTAAACAACACACTATTGGCATTCAGCAAGATATTGTATCACGCAATGGTAAGAATTTAGTGTCTTAAGGATTTTAATTTTTTTAAGTGATAATCCCATATGGTTCCAATCTCCAGTTGCTTTGTATTTTCTACCAAAGTTTTAGGACAAAGGAGGAAATATCACTTTTTAATTGGCTTCACCCAAAGGTTATACAACTGGGTGACAGCAAACCTGTGTTAATTAAGAAGCTAACTTGATAGTTTGGGGATATGAGACCAATGTTCAGAACTCACATAAAAAGTTATCCAGGCAGTATGGTATGCATATTTGTACTAGTCCTGGGGAGGTAGAGGTTGGTGAATCCCTGAAGTTCACTGACTAATAAGCCCAGTATAGTAAGCTCCATGTTTGTTTACACACACCTGCACAAATAGCTACATAAGTTGATATGCATACTGACATATTGCTTGTAACTATGTAGCATAATCTGGTTTTAAGCTGCTTGAGTAGCGGGCCCCAGAACTCTTACTCAGTTTCTATATTGTTTGGCTAACTGCAAATTTGCCATTTGACAGAAGTGGAATAGAATTAGTGCCTCTTTGGGGGTACCAGTCTCATGCCGGATTACCGGAAGGATAAAGCATTTGAGTTTTTACCTTGAAACAACACCAAGGAAGGTGCTACTGAGAGACTGGAGAAAGAAAGAAAGCTGAGTAATATCCTCTCTCAAAGACGCCTATGTTACAATTTTGTACTTTTATTAAAAACATTGAAAGACATTGCAGATAGTTTAGTGTATTTATTTAAATTACTGACATAACTCATTGAAAGATATTAAAATTTAGATGTTGCCTGTGTTTTGAGCAAGCTTTTTTTGTCTGGTTGATTGGTTTGAAAATATCCCATAAGTTTCTTCTTTCTTTACTTTTAAGACGAAAGTGAGAAGTCCACAAACCCTGTAGAGTTCAGCATAAGTTCAGAGCCGAGGCATTTTTGGCATTCTATGGACAAGTTGTGCTGACTCGTCTGGACATTTCCCATCGCATTAGATCCCCTCTACCTTATGTTTATTTCAGTCTTAACTTTCATTCACTGCTCTAAGTCCACACACCATCTGATGGATATCTCTTCTGCTAGTCTCTTGGCATAGCTGTTACTTCTAACCCCAATGTCTACTCAAATTTCCTCTCCCTGAACCACTACTTTAAAAAAGGTCATGTTCTATTTCAATTATCTGCTCATAAAAATTTCACCCAAAGATACCAAGCTGTTTCTCCTTTGTCCTTATATAAACATTCCTAAAATAATAAATGTTTATTCAATCATATGACTCCAGTGATATGTTCATGTGTTTGGTTCTCAAAATGAAAGGTCTGGGTTTTTTTGTTTATTTGTTTGTTTGTTTGTTTTTCTAAAACTGAATTAAACTCATGTTAAGAAAGTCTGAATTCTTGTTTCAATAAGAAAACAAAAATTTTGTCCCAAAAATTTATGAAAGACTACTATTAATTCCTTTTTCCAAGGAAGACTTGAAATTGTCACCAAAATTTTAAGAATTTAAAAAATATATCTCTATATATGGTAGTATATAGATATTGTGTTTGTGCAAATGTGTCAATACAAATTCATTTGTGGCTATGCATGTTTGTCTGAAATATGTAATATATGGTGTACTATGTCCAGTGTAGATATAAGTGTATATACTAGTATGTGTTGTATAACTGGGTCCTTATATCTGGTACATAGAGCAAAAGTCAGACTATTCAATGTTTTCTTTGAACATAATGCAGTTAATATTTTAAAACCTTTTCAGAGCTTTTGCTCAGTTCTTTTATTCTTCCCTTCTCTTCTCTTCTCTTCTCTTCTCTTCTCTTCTCTTCTCTTCTCTTCTCTTCTCTTCCCTTCCCTTCCCTT
>NC_034604.1:24623063-24624396 GCF_900095145.1 Mus pahari | reverse complement strand
CCTCCCCTCCCCTCCCCTCTTCTCTTCTCTTCTCTTCTCTTCTCTTCTCTTCTCTTCTCTTCTCTTCTCTTCTCTTCTTTCTCTTTCTCTCTTTCTTTCTTCCTCTTTTTCTTTCTTCTTTCTTTCTTTCTTTCTTTCTTTCTTTCTTTCTTTCTTTCAGATATCCAAATTGTGTGTTCATCTCCATAAACCTGTATCATCTAGTAATGTTACAAAGGCTTAACCAACAAAGATTTTAGTTTGCACTAGTAATTTATCCATAGAAGTTCATTTTCACCCAACAAACTACAAATTAAAAGTAGTTGTAATAGTTGTTTTAGTTTTATTAGTGAAACTTTCAATAAGATTTTTACCCCTCCCCCAAGGAAACCAATGTATTCATAATGGATACCATCAAAAGAAGGGATGCTCTGATGCAAACGAGATGTGCACTATATACTGCTTATGTATAAGGCGCTAGATTGAAAAAGGAGAAGAGTGAAGTTGGTCACGGGAGGCCAACACTTTCAACCTCATTACTTCTTAAATACAGAAAAGCTATGATATTTATTTTTCATATAATTTTATTTCAAACAAAGAAATTCAGAAAAAATGACACTACTTTTTCGAACCACTAAAGCATGGCCACAGACAAATAATCAATGCACCACAGTTCCTCCCAGGTACAAGGTCCTTGCACTATGTATCATAGACAACCACAGGCAAATCAATGTTGCATGTGAGTGATGTATAAATAAATGTAAATATTGAAACAGAAAGTAAATTTTGTAGCATAGACATATGTTATTTTTTAAATATCTCACAAATCTAGGTCTAGTTAAATCAAAACACAAATGTAGTCACGTGTTCTTGTGTTATTCTTATACTACAAACCTATATGTCATGATTTTATGCTGGAACATGTGGAAATTATAACAGTATGTTAAGTACTCCTGTACCTAAACATACGTTCTTTGTCTTATTTAACTTGCTCTTTGACATTCATACATGTATATAGTTATTCTGGTTCCTGACCCAGTTCTGTTTTATCTTCCTCATAACACTATTATCCTTCCATTGTCTACAAATTTCTTTCTGCCATCCATCTCTTTTAGTTCTGTTTCGTTTTGTTTTGGCTGATTTTTTTTTTCAGTACCATCACTGTAATAGAACCTGGTACATTGGAACCTGGTGGATTAATCAATGTGTACTTAAATAGAAGCAATATCTACTCCTCCTCTAGCATTCGTCACATAGTACAATAGAGAGACCGAGTCTGCTTGAGTCCTTCCTTGAGTCATGACTGGTGAGAGAGAGAGAGAGAGAGAGAGAGAGAGAGAGAGAGAGACAGAGA
>NC_034604.1:24599183-24622908 GCF_900095145.1 Mus pahari | reverse complement strand
AGAGAGAGAGAGAGAGAGAGAGAGAGAGAGAGAGAGACTTGTACATACCCATTACATAAAAATTACAACTACTATAAGAACATGATTTCATTAGTTTTACCATAGCCAGAAAACAATATTTTATAGCACTTCTCCCCATCCTTTATATTTTAAATTTTTTGCCTTTTCTTTTGAAATGAGTCTTGGGAGGATTGGTGGTGCAAATATTCTGTTTGGATTGAGCACTCAAACATCAATGATTCCCAGCCATGTGTCTATGCATTCACTGCTGTTCATTACAAAGAGAAATTTCTCTGATCGAGGTTGAGGGTAGTATTTGTCTATGGGTCTAAATGCAGATATTTAGATGGCATCTTCAGATAATTCTCTAAAGAAGAAAAGTAAGTGGTTAATATACAATTTTAGACATACTCACCTTTATTAGACACCAGATAAAATGCAAGTTAAATTGCTTTGATAGTTTATCTCACTCTAGACAGAATGGTTGCCATGAAGAAATCATGACAGAGCATACCAGTGAGTGAGGAATCAAGAAATCTTATTGACGGTTGGTTGGAGTGTAAACCATTCTTAAAATCAATGTAGCGTTCTTTTATAAAGCTAGAAATAGAATATATACCCGTACATACTTACACACACACACACACACATACACACACACACACACACACACACACACACACACACACGAACACACACAAACACACACCAACCATTCAACTCTTGGGAATCTTAATAAAAGCTCCGTATGGCAGAGATACTTGTTCAATTATGTTTAATGTTGCTGTGCTCATCATAGCCAAAGATTCAGCCTAGATATTTATCAATTGAAAACAAGCAATAAAGATGTAGTATATATACACAGTAGAATTTTATTCCACTATAAAGAAAAACAAGATTTGTGAAGTTTGAGTGTTGTAATTAAGACCCTGAAAGACCAGTCATACATGTTCCCTTTCACAAGTAGATTCTAGAATTGGACCTATAAATTTTTTAGTTTAGTTTGCAGTATATGCAGAAATCATGAAGTAAAAGATCATGATAGTGTGGAATGCCTTCCTTACAGAAAGAGAGAGATAAGAGTTGAAAAGAAAACACAGAAGACAGATTCAAGAGAGAAAGGTGAGGCAGCAAAGTGTGGGTTTGCCTGAGATGCACCACCAAGGCTGTGGGGGAGTTGAAGCATGGGGTTGAGGTGGTAATGACTTGCCAGTGGGAGCTTAGCGAGCTGGGTGGAGAGATTGTGGAGCACTGAGTGAGAGTCTCCTCAGATAACAGGTCACCATTGCCAGCCAGTGCATGGCTGGCCAGGCCTCAGGGCAGAGTCACAAGCGTGAGGAAAGTGACAGTTCTTTCTTTCTTTCTTTCTTTCTTTCTTTCTTTCTTTCTTTCTTTCTTTCTTTCTTTCTTTCTTTCTTTCTTTCTTTCTTTCCTTCCTTCCTTCCTTCCTTCTTTCTTTCTTTCTTTCTTTCTTTCTTTCTTTCTTTCTTTCTTTCTTTCTTTCTTTCTTTCTTTCTTTCTTTTTTAATAATTTCCACAAAATAATTCTGCAAAAGTGCTCATCTGTTTTCTTTGATAGATATTTCTTTAAGAAAACCTTCCCAGAAGCTTCCCTTCTCAAAGCTGTCTTATAACTAACCTTTCTAAAATAGAAGGAGAAAGCTGTAAATTATTTAAATAAAGCGTGGAAGGCTGAGCCCTAGTTGCTTGTCATCACTGTGACCACCACTTACCACAACGGACAGTGTGTTTAAGATGGGATCAATGTAGACACAGCCCATGTGCTGTGATAATTATATGTCACATAGGAAAGTTTTCATTTCTATTATCACCTTACAAGACTACTTCCACACATCACGCATGTCATAAATAAAACATCTTTATGTAGTTTATAACCATGTATGTGCATATAAATTCTCTTATATATGAGAGTCAAAGAGAAAGAAGGAGAGGAAAGGGGAGAGGACAGGCTCTGTGTGCTCAAAGCCAAGACGATCATTGAGCCATAGAGAACTGTTCTACAGAAAGAGGAAATAGGCCCTGGTTAGAGTATGTGGCCATTGATGGCAATGGTGGGAATCTTATGACCAGAGGAGACAATGATGCTTTGGAGACAGGATAGAGGGAGCAATATAAAAAGCCAACTCACAGCAGAAGAACAATAATAAAATAAACTAAAATGAAGCTCTTCCATTATGTGGAGTCCCACATGAAGCGTGCAGAAGAACGCGCTGTCAGCCTGAAGTACTACTGAGTGTTCCCACCAGAATGCAGTTCCTCAGAATGGGAGCAGCTCTCCTGGCATTATGGTCCTGTCACTTCTTGGTAAATCCACGTCATTAGCATTGATTTCTCCAGCAGAGATTAGAGGTTTAGTTAGGAGAGGAAGGCAGGAGTGGATATTATCTGAGCCCGCGCAGCTCTGGGTCTCACAGATGACATTTTCCTCTTTGCTTCATTAACTTGCAGAGCTTGTTGAGCTTAGCCTGTTTCTAATTAATTCTTTTACTGGCTTTTTTTTTTTTTTTTTTTTTTGAATGTGCATCATTGCTGGCAAACCATATAAAATGAAGAACTCTCTCTCTCTCTAAGGTTTTACCCTTTTAATTATTATTTTTATTGCTCGAATGAAGCTCCAGAATTGCAAATGTTGACATTTTAGTTTATTCTAGTCATTAGAGTTTTCAAAAGAGGAAGGAGAAGGAAAGGAGGAGGAGGAGGAGGAGGAGGAGGGAAGGGTGCAGGCAGGAGGTGGTGCGGTGGTGCGGGGCAGAGGGAAGCCAGGGAGGCTGGCTTTCACATGTAGAAAAGAGAAAACAAACAGGTTTGTCAGAGGTGACCCCAGTGATGGCTCTGCCCTTTTGAAAAGAGCAAGAAATGAAATATCCCCACCAATAGGAGGCTAATCCCTAGTAGTCTCTTAGCACAGCAGTCTTTGGGCTGCAGAGGACTTAGCACCATCCTTTCTCTCAGTTGCTTTTCTTCAGCAAGCTCCTAACTAATACACCACATGGGGTTTTGTTGTTGATATTTGTTTCCATTTGGATATTCAAAACCATGGTAATAAATCTGAGAAATAAAAAGCAGCTTCAATAAAAAGTAATTGGTAACAAACTTGCTTTGATGAGCTAGTGAGTTAAAGAAAAGAAAAAGCCAGGTCCAGCATGCTTAGTAAATCAGTTTTAACTAATATTTGCTGAACAGGTTCATACAAACATATGAGTTTGAGTGTGTGGATAAATGTTGGAGGCTGCGTGGAGGAGAGTTATAAAATGATTTTAGAAAGTTCTACCTGTTTGCTTGTGACATCAAGTTTGTAATATAAGATATATTCAAATAAAAACGTAATACCTACTATTACCACTCTTCTCCTTACTATGTACTGAAAAGAAGCCTGATTTATAAGTCCATTTTTTTCCTGCAAAATGTGTTTCAGTTCCCCAGTCACTCACAAAAGCCTGTTTCAGTTATAACACAGCTGAACTAGAGCAATGTCCTAATAACACCATGGAAACTAAATACAAAACGTAGCTATGTTTCTATGGAATAATGCATCCAGAGTTCACACTTAAATAGTTAGAAATTTGTATCTGCTGCTGTTGTGGGAGGAGAGTTATATCAGGTCCAAGTCTTGGGATTCTTTTCATTTGGATTCAAGAACGTGAGCAGGAAGAGTTGCTGTCGACACTTACAGATGTGGATGTAGACACAGGAGTGAGCATCTCTCACCTTCAACCTTGCTCTTGTTCCCAACAGAATGAAAGTACAGCCACATCAAGGGAGAGAGTAAACAGGCTATGAGGAAGCCCATTATGTGTCATGTATGCTTGTGTGTACACACTGTGTTTGCACACACCTACCACAAAGTGTGTGTTGACATCAGGTGACAACTTGAGGTATCAGTCCTCATCTCCTCTTTAATGACCGTTACTCCCCATTTCGAGCGAACTGGGTCCTGAAATTGTAGGGATTCTTCCATCTTTACCTTGCATCTTGAGGTAGAGTCACTGAGTATACTGATATTTGCTAAGATGTCTAGCTTTTACATGGGCCCTGGAGATCCCTACTCTTGTCCTCATGCCTCCAAGTCAGAGCTTTCCCCACTGAGCTGTCCCATTAGCCATGATAAGGCTTTGGTAATTCTTCAAATTATTATTATTTTTAAATTACAGTGAGAAAGGAAGCACTCTGAGGTAGGTACAAAAAGGGAAAAAAAAATGTAGTGAGCAATTCTAACCCTTAGCGGTGGCAGCAACAGGGACGGGACGGGGTGATGTGAAGTTTCAGCTTCCTTGTTTTAGGAATGGCGATTGGTGTATGAGGTGGACTAGGGAGAATAGAAGAAATCAGCATGGCAGGGTTTGGGGCTTTCTCTGCAATTGAAAAAGAACCAAGTTGGGAAAAAGGTCCTCAACAGGAGAGTAGACACATCAGAGCTTAGAAACCCTCCTATCCTCTAAAATCCCTCCCATTTAGATGATAGTGTGTTAGGGATAAAGCTGTTAGTCTTCCCCCATTAGAAATAGCACAGTTCTGAGTGCTTGGTTTTCTCAAGGAGTTTACTTTCTCCAGTTAAAAATAACCATTAAAATTAAACACTCAAAGAGATGAAACTATTTCCTTCCCTTTCCTGGCCTGATTTCAAATGTCATCCTCCCTCTCTGTTAGTCCTGACACAAAGCACAAAACTTATTTTTTTTTTTTTTAGACTGTACCTCTTTCCCAACTGTAGGAAATCAGTCCCTGGGAGACCTTGGCCATGTGGGAAAGAGTTCAGATGCCCTGCTGAGAAGCTAGGCCATCTTCTGCAGCCCAGCTAATGAACTGATTCTCTACTGGCAGTGGCATTGGTGAAGAGCAATCGCTGGGTGTCTGCACAGCACAAATTAATTTTCCAGTATTATAGAGTGATCCAGCTCTAAAATGCTTACTTCCGTTTCCCTCTGATGTTGGGCTCTGTTGTCAGCTCCTGCCTAATGAAACCAGAGAGTTCTGAGCTTCAAAGTGTATCTGCCCTTTTCTTTGAAATTCCATAGAATTCTCTTTAGGATGGACTGTGCTACATGGAGATCTCTGATCTGCAAGATTTTTCTCAGTGAAGCAAATAATTATGAAAGATTTGGCAAGAGGAGCTGGTGAATTGCATCAGTCTGAATTAAGCCTTTGTCATAGATATTGGGATTTTTATAATTATGACTCATCTGTACATTTTTGCTGTATTTCCATTTTTTGTCCTTTGAGGAGCAGAGGAGAATTAGGAATGAGAATGTTTCCACTTGAGTTCATCATTACATAACCATCAGGTATTCCATGTCTGCAAGGATGGTAGAAGGCAGGCATGCAGAGGAAAATAAAGTGGAAATCAAGATGTCTGAGGTTTTGCCATACTGTTTTGGTTTTGTTTTGTTAAATGCCTTGATTTTCACACAGACCACCATGCAAAGAGCACAGAAAAATGTAGCATTTATGAATATATGAGTTTTGGAGGTGACAGAGAGGATAGAATTTGCTAGTGAGGAAAACTTCTTCCAGGCAGGTGGCTCAGCCTTGTGACACTGCCAAGCACTTAACAGCAGCTCCTGAGACTCAAGGCAGCCTTCCATGCTTCTAATGTTTTCCAGACTGTGGTACACTGAGTGATAGAAGCTGCCAGAAAATGTCATCAAGGGTGTTGTATAAGTGACAGAAAGACAGTTTGAGTAAGTGTCAGGGCCAGGTGAGCCGACAGGCAGGCCTTATGCTGCTGGAGAGATGGCAAGAAGTAAGGTTCCTGGGGGCATTCTGGGGAAGTGTATCTCAGGAAAGGTTGGAATTCATACTTTAATCTTCCTAGAGGTCACATGGACACGGGCCTTAGTCATTTGAGGACAATTGTCAAGCTTCGTATTTCACTGATATGCACTATGTCAGGAATACTATATTCATACTAAACATCATTCGTGCAGAGGGCACAGCACCCAAATCGAGTCTAGGTTGACTAAAAGGAAGTAGTAATCTCATTTCAACAAAGTGCCAGCCTGTGCATCATAAGCTACAGCTGGCATCCTCGCAATCCATTAGTCTACAACGAAGTCAGCTGTCTGGCCAATTCAACACAATGATGCCTTCCATTTTAAAACAAAAATAACAGTAATTGCCTTTAGAGTGAATTTCAAAAAAAAAAAAAAAAAAAAGAATATTAAAAATAGTGTGTGCCCCAGTAAAAGATGAAAAGAGGAAGATGTTCTATGACTCTAAATCATGCAGAAACACTGGAATTATACCTAAATATTGCATCATCCTGACCACAAAGGAAATTAAGCTTCTTTATACCTGATGTATTGTAGCCCTGGCTGCAATTGCTTTCATGACCTGAGATTTAGTTTTAAACTCCAACCAAATGTGATGTTGCCTGCATACATTTAAAGTGTAAATGTTTTTAAAATTTTATTCAGTTTATTTTTTAGCATCTGGATGATTACTTGTCAGGAATTAAATCTCACCTCTGCCCCGTTCACCTTTGCAACCCGTTCTTATGTCTTTGTTTTCTCTAACTGCTTAGTAGTTTGTGGGAATTAGGATAGATTAACTCTATTAGTGCATATGGTAAAATTGAGGGTTTTTTTTTCTTTTTTTTAATACTCTGTAGTGTTTTGTTTTTCTACTAAGAAGGGGTAATATTTGGATGTTGTGAAAAAAGGAAGCAAAATGTTATGGTCATGGATGATACAAAACAGGAAGTGGGCACAGCCCTGACTCCTCAAAGCACATGACAGCAGCACAGTGTGTTTATATTCCATTCTCAGAATCCAAAGTCAAGTTCACATGGGACTACATGGAACTGAAAGCATACACAGTCCAGGCTTGAAAGAACAGCACCACCATTAAAGGGGAGATTAAACGAAAATAGCAAGCAATGTTCAAGATTTGGTTCAGATGGTAGAGTTCTGGCCTATCATATAAGTGATCACGAGTCTAGTCCTTACAACCACATAAACTGGGTATGAATGCACAAAGCTATGAAACCGTTACTTAATTGGTAGAAACACGAATATTGCCAGAAACAGTAAAAACAGGTAGAAAAACTATAATTATAGTACATAATTAATCAGATTGTATATATGGATATCATTTTTAAATGTCACTTTAACAATTGCATGCAAGCTAGCAGGAAAATGATCATCGGTTTTACACAGCTGTACAGGAACCATTCTAAGAATCACTATATTTCTAATATGGCTTCTTCTATGGTGAATTCAACATTTTCAAAGCCTTTGGACTTTTATTTGTTAACTTTATTAACAACTCCCCCACACACAAAAATATATACACAGAGAGGAGAGGAGAGGAGAGGAGAGGAGAGGAGAGGAGAGGAGAGAAAGTCTTTCAACTCAAATTTTCAGAAGTCTGTAACTTAACTTAAATTGTAACTGTAGCTTAAATTGTGCGCCAATATATCTTATATAAATTAGTATATTCCTCTTTGTTCATGAAATAGAAAGGGACAATGACAAGTTAAGTCTAAGGCTGTGGGAAATGAGAACACATAAGTATAGTTAAGCCAACCAATCCAATTTGAATCCTAAGTTACAACTTGATAATTTTGAGTGATTGCCTTCAGGCCCATCTGCAACTTATTATCAGCAAACCAATCAGCAGCTGGTAACTTGGAGTAGATGAAGTGTCCATAACTGTATGGTAACCAAACTGGGTCTTGTTCTCACAACTTGTCTACTATTAGACTCTGACTATTTCTACCTTATAGGATGAGATTATAAACCAAATGGTCTAAGGCTCATTTTCTACTGTCTTCCAGCAGGCTAAGTGGCTAAGTGAGGATTTGAGATCCAGTTCACCTTCAAACTCTTAAAGATGAAAGAGCTTTGAAAGTGTAACTATGGGGCTATTTTAACCACACAAGAGTCCAAGAATGGTCTGCTTTAAATAAAAATAAAGGAAGCATTGGGAGTAATACTTCAAACTACAGGACTGAAATTTCCTTGAGCAAAGTACCTTACTGTCTTTACTCAATATCTTCTAGAGGGGGAATTCTCTGGCAGCTAGAGTGCTCTCAAACTCTTACTTCATTGGCCTCATTGGTGTTTTTGTAGCTGCTGTTTCCCTTCAACAGTAAAAGTTCCTCTTTCATTATGACCTTTTCCTTTCAACTAACTTACTGTACTTTTCATTCACCATGAACAGACATCTCTTCTTCCTACTATATTATCTTTGACCAATATCTTTTTTTCTTTGTTCATCCATCACCTTAACTGGAGAAAATGTGTTTCCATGGATACAACATTGATTTATCTTTGATGTTACAAATCCCAAGCTCATTTCCTTCCTCCTGTTGAAGATTTCTATACATGTGAAGTATGTCTACTGTCACATTGGGCCTTAGTTGAGTATGTATCCTACTTCCTGTAACATAATCAATTTCAAATAAGATTTTGCACATATTATAATAGAATAGGAGTCACTTCTTATACATTGTCTATCTCTATCTTCCAACTGATGTCTTTGTTTTATGTAAATATGCATATTTGTGTGTATTCATGTGTGAACACACTTGTATATGCATGTGTGTGGAGGGCAGAGGACAATGTTGGCTGTCAGTATTCATGTGTCTTCTATCATTTTGGAAGACAGTCTGTGTCTGTCCTGAAAGGCTTGCTAGTCAGTGAACTCCAAGGAGCCTCCTGAATCTGTCTCCCTTCTCTCCATAAATAGAATTACAGGCATGAACTTGGGTCCTCATACCTGCAAGACAAATGTTTTGATTGCAGAGCCATCTCCCCAGTCCCTAAACTCTCTTTACATTTATGAGTACTTCTCAAGTGCTAAGCCCCTGTATTTTTCCCTACAGGCACAGTTGAATCAAAATACAATAATGTTTTAGACATATTCTCTGGAAACTTAAAAGCAATTCTTAAATTCATTGAAATAAGTATTTTTGGTATTATGAAAATTCCATTGTACTCACTACTGAAGCATTATAAGATTTTTTTTGTCTTCTACTGTGAGACTATTATACAACCCTGTTATCTGTTTTTTGTTGTTGTTGTTTGTTTGTTTGTTTGTTTGTTTTTAAGACAGTTTCTCTGTATAGCCCTGACTGTCCTGGAACTCACTTTGTAGACCAGGCTGGCCCTGAACTCAGAAATCCACCTGCCTCTGCCTCCCGAGTGCTGGGATTAAACCCTGTTATCTGTTTTATCTGTTCATTCTGAAATAAGTATTATCCTAACAAGAGTCTATTCTTTAATAATTATGAGATAAAGCAAATTTTATCAAATCATAATCACCTTACTTATAAATACCACAAGCATGGTAGCAGCCTAGGATGTAAAGTATTGCTCTCTGATGATTTATAAAAGAAAAATAGCAACAAGGTTTTATGACACTGAAAACAAGGTAGAGGGGAAAGCCCAAAGAGTTTAGGCATCTATTGTAGTCAGATGATAGTATTCAACATTTCCTACAAAAAAGGATTTTGGTATATTGCTTAGACATAATTTCTAAATTTAGAAAAGTCTGACCTGACTTTTGGGGAGCTGCTAAGTCACATCTTACAGGCATTTCCATTGTGGGTCATTTGTCATGCTCAATGCTTTCAGCTTAAATTAGTTTGGCTTTTACTGATCCCTTAATATGCATAATCTGACCCAATATTGAGATGGTCTTTAGAAAGATAGAGAGTTAAGGGAAAAATATATATGAAGTGATTTCTAAAGATTTCCCAAACGCTAGCAGGCTAATCTGAAGGGTTCTGACAGAATTCTGATCAGAGTGCAATTCTCTCTCATACCCGGATCTTACAAGCTGGCCTTTCAATTTTAGAATTGCCCATATAGGAGTAAGCACTGAAGGGGTCAGGCTTGGATGCAAACTGAACTTCCCTTCTAAAACAGATGTTGAAAATGAGATAGGGACCATGTGTTAAGTTAGATTTGTATCTAACTTGATTGGCATTTCCTAGCAGGGAATTAGAAAAAATATACCATATTAGAAGACCAAGCATTACCATATTATTTCTTGAAGGAAAAACGTCAGTTCTTCAGAGATATAAAGTCATTTACTTAATATTTTCATCAACTGTTTTCTATTCATATAGAATATTTTGATAAAAAAAATAGGATGTTTAGTTGGAAGCCATAATGAGCTGAGTAATGTGTATATACATGGACCAAAAATTTATCACCTTTATAATATAAAATTAAATTATAAAGATAAAGTACATGAAAATGAGAACTTAAAATAGTGTTTGATTATTGTGTGTACAATAGTTTTAACTCTGAACTTGAAATACACTGTGAAGAATAAATTAAGATTTTTTTCATGCCAAGTGCTTTGTATGTTGGTTCATCTATCATAGTATTACATTAGAGCAGTTATTATAATACAATCCTCAGCTTTAGAGGAAATATTGTCATGTATGTTGACACATATTAGATTGGACCTTAACACCCAGGGACATTTATTTCTGTAATTTGTCATTCTGTCACTCATTTTGTTAATGACAGTATGAAAATTTAGAAAGTAATATTTGGGAACGTCAAAGATATTGTCTAAACGAAGTGGAATTGCTTCAACTTTGTTTCTAGAAGTAAGAAAGAATTGTAGCCTTTGTGAGCTGCTAATTCCTTCTGCACTGATACATGTTCAACACACATGGACTATGGGTATCAGGAAGAAGGACTGAGGATGTGTTCTGAAGCCAGGATCTGGTCCCAGATGAAGTTTCAATTTCCCCAAATACATTATGATTGCATTTTAATTACAGTAGATCAAATAGTCTCTATCATGATTTTTAAGCAGTTGTAATAGAGATGAATTGAAGTACTTAGTGATGGTTTTATGATGTAATATATAACTTTCTTCTGGTGCTGTTCCAAAGTTAATAATCATTAATTTTGTATGGGAATATTCTGGTGAGAATCCAGAAAAATAGAATAACCTACTATGAATACTTACTGCAATTAAAGTTCAGAAATGCGCTTTGCTCACAGGGCATGTGGAGGAGAAGTGTCCATAGTCTGCAGGAAGTGCATGGTGTTAGATGTGTGCTGTAAGAAGTCTCTTTCCTTGATTGTTGTCAGATGTTAATTTTGATCCCACAGGCTTCAACATATCTGTATTTACCAGTTCCCTGACTTTGTTTCTCAGTTTGACAATTTATGTCCTGAAGGGTTAAATTGTATATGTGTGTGTGTGTATGTTTGTATATATATATATATATATATATGCAAAAACTTCAAGTGAAATATCTTTAAGAGATAATTAAAATATTGAGCATAAATATCAGGCTGTTACAATGATATTTGAAACTTCTACTTTTTTCTTTTTTTCCAGAAAAAAGTTTTAAAGTGGTTATCAGTCCATATCTTGTGATGTGAGGAAGATTCTCATGGGCCATACTTTCATAATACTTAAAAAAAAATCTCATTAAATATTTCTTCATCCAGCTACTAAAGCTAAAGGAATAAAAGAACTTTTATGACTAAGAAACAGAATGTTCTGAATCCTGGACTCAGATCTTCCTGGTTTTTATTACTAAAATTTTTGTCCTAAAGAGAAGCCCATATCCCATTAAGACAGTTCTTCCCAGCAAGTGTTTCTGACACACTTTATGGCTACCAAATCAAAGCGGTATGAGTTCTGTAAATATTTCTTTTCTTTTCAAATAATCTAGTAGGGATATTAAAAGGGATACATCTGTGTAAGTGTCAGAGTAACTCAACAATATGATCTATTTGGATTCTAAAATAACTCATGATGATGAGAAATAAAGTTATTCAATAATAGGCAAGAATGGACATAGAGAAATGTGACTGCTCCTGGAGAAAGTATATAATTGAATTAGGAAAAGCTTGGACATAAAAAGAGTTGGTTGTAAGGGGAACAAGAACCGTGGTGAGAGTCTGGTTTTCTCAGGTCAGCCTGTTGGTTGCCAATTTTATTTAAACTTTATTACTCTCCAGATTGGAAAGGTGAGATTCTAATTAGCTCCTTCCCATCATTCAAGGCTCAGTCTCTCTAAGCAATCTTTGGGTAATGATCATAGCTCTACTTCGATCAACTTCAGGGAACTTACAGAGCCAAAAATTAAACAGATGCTTATGATATTGGCTTCGACCACCTGTTCTCTTGACCTCTGCTCACCCACTTAGTAAAGACTAGTGTTCTTCAATTAATCCAAATGATACCAAGTATGACTAATACATAATTAATACCAGGCAATTTTATCTCAATACTATGATCTCAGTACTTCCAAATAAAACTGCAGTATATATTATACCTCAATGAAAGAATAACAAATGATGTATAACTCATTCTGGGAAACAGTATGTATAATCTTGAATATAATAATGCAGCCTATTATTTATCCCAAATTTAATTGATCATAATTCATTTGCCTTAAAATAAAATTAAGTACATACAATTGCCAATGAATTTCCCTCATGTTAAAAACAACAATAACTCAAATATGGGTGACAGAAAAGAAAATTAGTGAACAGGCAGGAGTCTGGCTCCCTCCTCCATTCTTTTTTTCTGGGTTTTGGATGTTAGGCATTATACAAAGACCTGGCAGAACTGATTTTACTGTGATGTTCAGAACAGCCTTAAACTCTCCATGATCTTCCTGCTTTAGCGTCTGGAGTGTCAGTATTATAGATTTTTACCACCATAATGGGACTTTTGGAGCTATTTCAATACTAAAGATTGATCTTGATAGGATATAAAGAGTCTGTTACTTTTCCCCCAAATAGTTGTTTATCAATTTTAATACATGTCAAAACTGGATGATCTGATGAATGGACTTGGTCAAAAAAAGTTAATATTGTTCTTTTATTTTAATGTTTTTACCTTAAATTTTTATTATTTTTTCACTGTATTTTTAAAATGACCTGGACCCATCTTCCCTGCCTGCTGATTCTTCTGTCACCCCCAACTGCTCTAAGCTACCTGCTATCTCCAGCAGATCCCAATATCCCACCACCTCTCCTCCCACCTTCATTAGACCTGCTGATCTGGAAGCACACTGGTTAGATTGCCTTTTTGTACCAATCTTCCTGGCACATAGAATCCTCTGGGGGCATGCCCAGCAGCCATGTCCAGATTGTTAACCCAGATGGACCCACATTTTCCAGCCACCTCTCAGCCTACCTTCATCAGTACTGCTAATCTGTAACCATCCAGCCCAAGGTTGCCCATCAGAGACCCTCTACACTAGGATTATCAAGGTTAGGCTCCTCCCATTTCCTACTATAAAATGAACATCCAAGGTCTAAAGTCATCCAGATGGCTAAAGGAACTTAAAAGAACACAAACAACAGAACCAGGGCTACATGACGCTATCAGAGCACAGCTGCCCTACTACAGCAAAACCTAAATACTCTAGCACAGCCACAGCACAAGAAAATGACCTTAAATCCAATCTTATAAAGATGATAGAGGCCTTTAAAGAGGAAATATGGGAAAATACAATAAAATAGGAAGAAGTCTTTAAAGAGGAAACAAATAAATCCCTTAAAGATATACAGGAAAATAAAATTAAACACATGAAGAAAATAAGTAAAATTGTGCAAGACCAGAAAGTGAAATAGACATAATTAAGAAAACATAAACTGGAGATGGAAACCCTAGTTAAGAGAACAGGAGTAACAGATGAGAGCTTCACAAATAGAATACAGGAGATGGGAGAAACTTAGCTTTAGAAAATACAATAAAAGAAATTTATAATACATCATTCAAAGAAATCGTTAAACCTAAAAAAGTTCCTGACACAAAACATCCAGGAAATCTGGGATACCATGAAAAGACCTAACTTAAGAGTAATAGGAAACTATTTCAACATTCCTATAACCTCTAAGGAAATAGAAACAGTCACTGAAAGTATCCCAACCAAATACACCCCGGGGCTAGATGGCTTTAGTACAAAATTCTACCATTCCTTCAAATATGAACTAATACCGATACTCCCCAAACTATTATACAAAATATAGATAGAAGTAATACTGCCAAACTTATTCTATAAAGCCATAGTCACCCTGATACCAAAACCACACAAACACTTAACAAAGAAGAATTTCAGACTAATTTCTTTTATGGAGATTGATGGAAAAATATTCAATAAATACTTGCAAAACAAATCCAGGAAGACATCAAAAACACCATCTATCATGACCAAGTAGGCTTGATCTCTGGGATGGAGGGATATTTTAATATATGAGAATCCATGAAAGTAATCCACCATGTAAACAAACTGAAAGAAAAAAATCCATGATAAATTTCATTAGATTCTGAAATGCCATTGACAAAATCAAATCGCCCTTAACAAACGTGTTAAAAATTCTTACAGAGATCATGATGCAAGGTGCATCCCTAAATAGACTAAAAGCAATATACACCAAGCCAATAGCCAACACCAAATTAAATGAAAAAAAAAATTCCATTAAAACTGGGGACAAGACAAAGCTGCACATTCTTTCCCTTTCTATTCATTATAGGACTTGAAGTTCTATAAAGATATTGAAGTTCTGAAAGAGACTGAGGGGATAAAAATTCCACTGGAAAGGAAGAAGTCAGATATGATATGATATGATATGAATGATATGATATTGTGCATAAGTGACCTCAAAAATTCTACCACAGAACTCCTATAGCTAATAAGTACCTGAAAAGTGTCTAGATACAAAATTAGCCCAAAGAATTAGTAACCTTTGTTTATAAAAATTATATATGGGCTGAGAACAAAATTACAGAAGCAACACACTTTAAAATAGCCACAAAAATATAAAATAACTTGGTATAACTCTAACAAAGCAAGTGGAAGGCCTATATAACAAGGATTTCAAAAAATTTGAAGAAAGAAATTGAGGAAGATTTCAGAAGATGGAAAAATCTCTCACACTTTAAGATCTGTGGACTACCATTTTTAAAAAGATTTGATTGTTTATTTATTTATTTATTTACTTATTTATTTCTGTTCTACCTGCATGGGTATAAGATTCCATTATAGATTGTTGTGAGTCACAATGTAGTTTTTTGGAATCGAACTCAGAACCTCTGGAAGAACAGCCAGTGAGCTTAACCAGTGACCCATTTACCAAGGCCGGGATTGGTAGGATATGAAAACTGAAAATGGCTATTTTATCAAAAGCAATTTACAGATATAATCTAATTCCCATCAAATAATTAGGGTTGGGGGGGGGAAACTCCACATTCTGAGAGGAGGTAGGGAGGGAGAATTGGGGGAGGGACTGTTGGAGGGTGGGACTAGGAATGGTGACAGCAATTGGGAAATAAAGTGAATTAAAAATATATTTAAATATATATAAATAAAATGGGGCCAGGAAAGAACACACACATTTTTTAAAACAGTAAGAACGAAATAACCCCTGCCCCAAATGTTCCTTTTATGTGGGTTTTCCTGAGCATGAGAAGACCTGCCTTGAGGGTAAGGTTCTAACACCCTGTGACTTTGTGCCTGCCTTCCTTTATCCATTGTGGGGTTTTGTCTGGTTTTAACTTGTACAGATCTTGTGCCCACTGTCATAGTCTCTGTAAGTTCATATGTGGACCAGTTCTGTTGTATCTGGAAAATTCTTTTTCTTAGGAGACATAAACCACATCTTCTATCTTCTCTCTTCTACAGAGATCCTTGAGCCTTGAGGGCAAGGAAATCATAAAGACATTCAATTTATGCCTGAGTGCTCTCATTTATGGCTGATTGCTTTTGCTTTCTACATATCATCCACTTGTGGCTATCTATATCAATTACTATCTACTGAGATTGGCTTCTGTGATGAGGGGTTAATGATGCAGGAATCTGCATGTATAGCAATATGTCCACATTAAGAAACACCACGAACACCAGTACTCCAAATTGATGGATTCCATATCAAAAACACAAAGAACAACTAAGACTAAATGCTCACATTGAACACTGATAACTTAGCATAGCTTTGCAATGACCTGGGTAAGTTACCCAGAAACATTCAGGCAGTATTAAAATAGACTCACTAGGTTTAAAAGTAGAGCACAAAAAGTTGGAAGAAAAAGTGGTAGTAGAGTAGATGATGAATTCGAGAGAGAAAACAGAGGGTAGATTGATCAGAATAGATAACATGTATACATGAGATTCTTAATAAAATAAAATATTGAAGAAAAGTTCCACATTCAATATGAACTCGCCATATCAGAATGGGATTTATAATTCGTATTCATTCATATTTTCATGAAAATTAAATGCTTAATTGCAGATTCTGACTTACACTTGATTGCTAAGAGACAGACAATATTGTTCCCCAACTTTTATCTATTATATCACCATGTTTTAGTAATAATTTGTGGGGGTGTGTGGGTGTGTACGTTCTACTATGGAGTAATAAAGTTCTCAGAATATTTTAAAAACGCACATCTATAATACATAATTATAATCTCAAAGCTTTTTCAAGGATATTGACACAATCTAACTTGATTCTCTATTTTAGGATTATTTTTACATAGGTGGTAGGACTTTTGACCAAAGTTGCAGACTGATCTGAAGACTTAGTTTGGGCAAAGAGAAAATTTCCTCTTATCTGTGTTGTTGCTGACAGCATTAGTTTCCTCAAAGACCAGTGAGCTACAGCCTCCGCACCTTGCTAGTGATTGTCTCAGGACTGCCTCCTTTCTCAGAAGGTAAGATCTTTCCTGCTTGCTTCCTTAGACTATGTAAACTAGGAACCCCAGGGAAAGAGCACAAGCAAAATGGAGAAGTTGAGGCCACACACAGCTTTTAATAAGAATCCTGCCTGTGGAAGTGCAGCCATGATTACTTGTTGAGAAGAAGTAGGTAATTGAACAATGAACACTAAAACAAGGTAAGAGCTAGAAGACTGGTCAGTAGTTACATATTGCTATACATATGATGAGGTACATATAATAGTTCAAGATTCCAGAAGTGGTTGATAGTAGCTCCGGTGCTCTAAAGATTTGTTCTCAAGTCTAATGTTTGGTTCACAGATACCCAGAGCCATCTCTTAGTAGTTGATTTAGTAGGTTTGGTTTGAAACTGGTGCTATGCATTTATTATAGATTCTCAGGTGATAATGTTATTGCAGGCTGATAATTAAACTTTGAAAGACCCTGGGAATCATTTGCTATGTCTAGGCTATGTAATTAGCTTGCTTGTCATCCAGTTTGGGAAGCTTTCTCACTACTGGGAGAATTGCTCTAGATGTTGCCAACTGAAGCTCTTGTGAACAAAACCACCGTTTCTCTGCTAGAAGTAACTGTTTTGTTGTAGATTTTTTTTTTCTGAGTAAAGAAGCATGGGATATCCAGGAATGTCACAGGATATTGAAAAACTATCAGGTACCATTGTCAAAGTTAAACTCATTTGTATTTGGAGTTTTATTAGGTCATGTAAAATAAATTATGATATTTGAAAAAAAGGTACAAATTACAATTATATTATAGAAATACATTAGTCAGATTCAGAAAGAAAACTAGCACAGATTTCCTCTCTTACATACCTAATTTTACATAGATACATAAGATGGTATATATACACCACAGACTGCTATTAAATTTTTGGAAGAAAAAGTCAGAGCTATATGTTGAACAGTGAAGAGCAGAGGCCAATGGAGTCAGTAGTTTACCTCATGAAATCAATTTGTCCACTGCAACTAAAAACAAAAGACAGGGACAGACCAATTAATACTCTGGACAGCACTGTGGAATTGCTTTCTAAATCTGGCATGATAAAAACAAATGAACATTTTGATTAAATATACATCATTAGGATGACATGTTATGATCTCAACCTCTTGTTTAATGATCTAATTAACACCAACAAAAATTCATTATGGACTTTTAGATCAAATAACTCAAGTTACAAAACCAAGGAAAAAGAATATAGGGAAAAAAAGATGATTTGTGACAAAGAGAAAGAAAACTATATCACTGATACATTTCTGTTTTTCTTTCTAATTGCAATTTCTAGACAAAGAAAGCAAAGTTTAGTCATTCATGACTCGGGCAAAACAGGGCCTCCTTCCCAGGTGTTCTCTGACTGTCAGTTGTCTTTTAGTATTTTTTGCTTTAGTTTTGGTTTTGGTTTTGTTCTCACCAGAGAAAATACAGTGATATGATTACATGGTGGATAAATTGGGGTAAATACAAGGCCTTATTTTGTCTGGGGTGGTGAAGAAAAGAAGATTGAAGCACAACTGGTAAAGTGAATACCAATGGTAGAAATTAGACAAAAGTTTGAAGTGAGAGGTCATAGAAAATTAAAACAAGGAGCCAAGAGGCAAGAACAGGACTGATGAAGTTTGTGAGGGAAGCATCCAGTAATTAACCTGGAGACCTTTCTATGTGACAGTGTCCCACCACACCTGTGCATATTATCAAGACTTGGACTTGCAGGTTCCACTTTCAGAAGAGGTTTTCATGGATATTCCCTCAGGAGCCAGGGAATAGAAATCAATCTGAAATCTGAATAGCACATCTTAACATAGGTCTCAACATATACCAGGTGCCTTCCAATGTCAAGGCTTTTGTTCTTTATTTCCAGGGAAAGTGCTAACTTTGCCTGACTGGTCAGTATGGCTTCCCAGTCTTAGGATTTTGACCACATGCGTAGGAATTGACATTAGAAGATGAAGTGGAAAGAATGATGGGTAATGGGGGAAGAGTATTTACAGGGCCCCTTAGAGAAAACCAACTCTACTATAAATTTTGTGACTTCTGCTTACTTCAATTAAGGTTAATGACCAGAAGAGTTCAGTGCAGAGAGAGACCTGGATGGTAAATGATGCTCAAAGTTAAAGCTATAGGAACACTCCGGGTTTTATGAGTGCGAAACAGCAGATTAGGCTAGAGGGTCAGACATGCTGAAGCATATTAGGGACTAATAAACACAACACAGAAGGTCAAAAACCTTATTCTAAAGACAGATGGATGAGCAAGAGTATAAAGACAAAAGGTCAAACATAGGAGAGGGATGTGCAGGTGAATGATACCTCCTCACAAGTAAGAATGTTTGAATCTCTGGCAAAATGAAACAGTTGTTGCATCTAGATGAGATTGAAAAGCAGAATACCAGAACACCAGAACACCAAAATACCAGAATACATACTTACATCCATCCATCCATCCATCCATCCATCCATCCATACATACATACATACATATATATGTATGCCATACATACTTATGTATGTTTATATCAGATAGGAAATTAAGAGCAGCATTCAGGAGTCAGACCTGTAGGATGAGGACAGGGTTTGACATCATACTATGGAGGTTGGCATACTCATTTTCTCTTAATTCCCTACCAGTGTTTTATACTGCCTTGTGTGTTGTACAATTAACTGCTTTGTATACCATCCTGTGGTCACTTTCTTCACAGTCATGATATTGAACTACTCTCTTTCTTCTTGATAGTCTAAACCGGCTAACAGTGTTCACATGGGGCACTATGGAAAAGAAAGAACATTTTGGAGTTACACAGATATCATGTTATATATATAAATAAAACATAAATATATATATATATTTATATATATATATAAATGCAGGTGACAGGACTTAACAAAGAATGAGCTTGAAACAGCAAAAAGGGTATGTGAAAAGGTTTGGAGTGAGGAAAAAAATAGGGTAATAGTTTAATTATATTATAATTTCAACAGTAAAATGAATACTAGATAACATAAACTTAGTCTCAGTTATTTACATAACAACAGAATTGCAGATTTCATGAAATTATTGAGAAGTGAAAACAAATAGTTATAATCACAGCCACGGAATGACACGCAACAGGTATGACTTCCCTCTGTTCAAACCTCTATCCTCTTTGTCCTTCTAGTATGCAGTTACATGATACTCACCTTCTCCCTGGTAACAAACCCGCTTTGTGGCCCTCTGTGGTCTCTCCGTTTCAACCACAACACATGCCACTGAGTATTACTCTACTCAGGGTTGGCCAGGTGTTGGCCTCTCATGGATTGTAGGGAAAAACAATATCTCTGTTTAACCAAGGGTGTCATTATGTACCAGATGGTTGAATAGCTAGCATTAATCAGTTACTGGGGAAAATACAAAGGCTGTCAGTTAAGACAGCCTTGACAATTTGCATATACCTTGGAATGTTTCTCTCACCCTGGCAGATGTAATGTGAGTTTTAATTCACTTAAGATCCACCTTAATATGAAATTGATACACATACACACTGAAGCAGCCTTGAGTCCCATGATATGATATGAATATTAACTCCTCTGGCGTCTACTACTATTATTTTATTTCTTTTATTTTTGAAATTATAACATATTAACCTAATTCCTCCTTCCCCTGTCCTCCCTACAAGTCCTCCCATATACCTGTCTTTGAATTATTTCAAATCTAAGATCTCTTTCTTCATTGATTAATGTTACAGGCATATACACATATATTAACAAATATAACCTGTTTGGTCTATGTCTATTTGTATATTTGTTTTAGAGGCTATTTGGTGTTAGAAAACTAATTGGTGTGTTTGTTCCTTGTGGAAAATTGTTTTTTGTTTGTTTGTTTTTCTACTTTTGCAGTTGCCTATAGTTCTTGGTGTATAATTGACACCTAGTGCACTTTCTCCCTTTCTACTTTCCATGTTTATTGTTTTCTTGTTTTAATGTGTTTTATTTACTAGATGATGTTTGGGATTTTCCATTATTGTTGCAGAGAGTAGTTCAGATTTAAGATGTAAGGATCAATTAATTATATTCAAAGATGTTTTACCTATATACTTCCTATTACCATGATAATGACCATGGTCAAAAACAATGAAAGGTGAAACGGGTTTATTTGTTTTACACATCCCAGGTAAAATGTCCATACAGAAGAAATGTAAGGCAGTAACTGAAGCAGGACTGGAGTTTGGAAGAAGAAAACTGAAGAGGAGGCCAGAGAGTATTTATTTCCTTTCCCTCCCTCCCTTCTCCCCCCACCCCTTCACACCATGGATCACCTCCCCAGAGTTGGTACCATCTCAGAGAGCTTAGTCCTATCACATCAATCATTAAATAAGAAAATGACTCCTAGACAATCTAATGTCTCATACTTCTGCCTGGATCTTCTCAATTCAATTTCCCTCTTCCCTGCTGACCCTCACTTGGATAAAGTTGGCAGCAATAAATAAATAGCTTGCTAGCAGAGATGTCTTAGTTGAATGACAGGGAAGGAATCATTGCAATTAGAGTATCTCTTTGCTGATATGGATTATGATTATGATGATTATGATTTTGAAAACACTGTTCCAAGAGAGATTACAAGATATAGAAGATAAAAACTCATCATTTAGGACTAACAACATCAGAACATGAAGCTAGACAGTAAAATTCAAGGTATATACAGGATACACCAACATCTCTTTTACTCATGCTGCATATGAATTGCAGTAGCCTCTTTGCCAAAGGAAGAGTCATTTAGTCCAGCAGAAATGAGTGTTGGTCAGAATCATTTGAAAATTCTAAGCTTCCCGTAGAGGGAAATTTTTGAAGATTAGCATTGTGAGATTTACAGAGAAACATAAGGCAGTTGGTTAGAAAATTGCTGCCTGTGTATACACCACAGACATACCTTGATGGAGAAACCTTCGAGTCACATGAGTAGGTAGCTTTAAGGTGGGATTATGAAGAAGTCAAAGAAATCAACACTGGCATCCTCACCGTTTTCAAAGAAGCTTTCGCTGCTTCAGAATGGCTTCTCCCACTGAAGTATCCACAAAGAATGTCTAGTGTGGGTCATGACTCTGGGAATCCCACTAAAGCTCCTCAGTAGACTCATACTGAGAGGCTCAAAGTACAGAAGCATCCCCATTGTAACACTTCAGAGATGATAGTAGAGTTCCTTTTTGGGAGAACTTTAAGGAGAAATTTATTTTTTGATCTTGAGTTTGTTTCATTTGTTTAGTTTTATTCTATCATCTTGATTTACTGACATTAATTCTGGGCCAAGACACTGCCCATTGCTCTCTGAATTCACTATGAAGAAATTCCTTCCATGATGTATGAGGAGTCCTCATTATACAAATATTGTATTTGCATTTATAAAGTCAGCCGAAGATAAACATTAAAACGAAAGCATGTTGATTAGTTACTTTTCCTTTTGCTCTGGGTAAAAAAAAACTCAAAGGAGAAAGGCTTATCTCATAAAGTAAGGGTCTATTCCATTGGAATAACGCAGGCATGGGGGAGTTTTAAGAGGGAGCTAGTCATTGGCATCCAAAGTCTTGAAGCAGAGAGTAAGGGTTACAGGTACTCACCTACCTTTTTACTTTCTATTCAATCCAGGATCTCATCTCCTGGGGATGGTGCCACCCCTGATTAAGTTGGATTTTTCTAACTCATTCCTTAATAGTCCTATCCAGAGATCAGCGTAATCGACAGCTTCCTCGTAGACACATCCAAAGGCTTGTTTCTTAGATGATTCTAGATCTTGTCTAACAGTCAATTTGAATCATCACAAATTTCTTATTCCATGAAAATAGAACATATGTTTTTACATGGTAAAATTTTTACAGCTTTTTCTCATTGTGTAAAAATATTAAACATGTTTCATTTGATAATTTAACATTTCTTTTTTCTTTTCTTTTCATTTATTTATTTATTTATTTATTTATTTATTTATTTATTTTTGGTTTTTTGTTTTTTGTTTTTTTTTTTGAGACATGGTTTCTCTATATAGCCCTGGTTGTCCTGGAACTCACTCTGTAGACCAGGCTGGCCTCAAACTCTGAAATCCACCTGCCTCTGCCTCCCAAGTGCTGGGATTAAAGGTGTGTGCTACCATTGCCCGGCTTTAACATTACTAATAATCACAGAAAAATGAAAAGAAAATGTTCTATCTTAAAATCACACACACACACACAGAAAAGAAGAGACAGACAAACAGACAGACACACCAAGGGTGGTGGGCAGAGATTTGGAATTAAACTAAATGAACAATAAAGTAACAAAAGCAGAAACTAAAATATATATATATATATATATATATATATATATATATATATATATATATGTGTGTGTGTGTGTGTGTGTTGTCAATATAATTTAATTACAAAATATTCATGTGCATATTTGTGTGCATGTTTTTGTGTGGTGTGTGTGTGTGTGTGTGAGTGGGTACATGTCTGTCTGTGTGCATTGGTGTGATAGTAGGAACCTGGCATGTGTATGTCTTGTATGTATGTTGTGTATGTGTGATAGTGCAGACATGTGATCGAAGTGGGGTGGGTATGTGGCATCTAAACTCTGTGTTCAGCTCCATGCCATTTAGTTCTCATTATTGGTTGTATTATGCATGTATATATGCATGCATGCATGTATGTTTGTTTGTATGTATGTGTGTAATTACTTACTTACTTAGTTTTTGTTTATTTGAAACAGGGTTTCCTGGGAAAGGGTTCCATCTGCCAGGCAGACTTTGAATTCAGAGATCCACCTGTCTCTGACTCCACAATGATGGGATTAAGGGAGTATAACACCACACCCAGCTTGGCTTCCCTTTCTTTCCTAACTCCCGGAATGTGTTGTTGTTGTTTTATTTTGTTCTTAATTTCTGCTTTTCTTATTTTATTGTACATTTAGTTTAATTTCCAAATCTCTACCTGCCCCCTCTGTGTGTCTGTCTGTCTGTCTCTTCATCTCTCTCTCTCTCTCTCTCTCTCTCTCTCTCTCTCTCTATATATATATATATATATATATATATATATATATAT
>NC_034604.1:24583453-24599163 GCF_900095145.1 Mus pahari | reverse complement strand
ATATATATATATTGTGTGTGTGTGTGTGTGTGTGTGTGTGTGTAGTAAAGCATACTTCTTACTGCCTTTCTACAGACATCATCACCATCCTTGATCACATTTCATGCTCTGTGCATCTTACTTACCTATAGTATTTGTAATAAAATATATGTAACATTAATGATACAGTTTGCTTAATATACTATGTCCAAACTATGCTTATTTCAGTGTGCAATGATATAAACATGCTAGTCTATTACCTATCATCTTACTTCTAGTACATTCTTTGAAACTTAAGTGTGTTTTCTCTTTAAAGAGCTGCCCATTGTCTTGGTGGTCTTTGGAGTGTTTAGTAGCCACATGTATGTTGTAGCTAGTGCTTTAGAAGTATAGAAATTAAAGTTATTGCTATACCAGGATTGTAACACATAATTCTTTTAAGATCTAAGGCACTTTTGATTGGGCTAAGATAGGTCACTTGACCAAGGGAAAAAAATAAAATATGATCAATAGCTAATTAGAAAGAGCCAATCAGGTTCTAATTTCTGATCATTTCTATTGAATTTGAGAATCATCTCAGTGGTCAATTACAATGCATCATATTGGATACAGAATTGGTATTGACTAAACAGTTTGGGTATATGGTTAATGTAAATGGAAAAATATATAGGGAAGTAGAACACTCAATCATATAGGACTGAAGAGAAATGTCCCTTCAATATAATATTTCTGGCCACCTGACATGACAACCTGCTACTAAACCACCATTGTATTTTAGGCTGTAAGTAGGTAGGTAAGGATGCAATTATTAGGCACTTCTTTAGTTACTTCTTGGTTTTACTAGAATGTTAGTAGTGGCTATGCAACATCACTAAGTAACTAACATGCTCTATGGTAATTTATTGTCCATTTTCTCCTGTTAAATATAGAATTTGCCACAATATCTTCTAGGACTTGCATCTTTGTTCACAATTCTGTTTCTTTTAGATAGCATGGCCAATGAGGTAAAGAAAAGTGGGAATATCAGTCATATACATGTATCTTAAGGAAGTTTAGCCTAACCAGGACAGATTACAGAGGAAAAACAACAACAACAGCAGCAGTAACAACAACAACAACAACATCAACAACAAATATTTCTCATAAGGTACCAGTAACTTCAGATCTAGAGTACTAAGTCTAAAAGTAGGTCTTGGCTTTCCATAGAAGTAGGTTACTCTAAAACAGCTTTGAACTGAGAAAGCCAGGTGTGCTAGGTTTCCTTCACAAGGCACTGGCCTGTACCATCTGCTTCAGGGCCAAAAAGTCTCATCTCAGACAATTTATTTTCCACTAAAAGATGAATGAATGGTAGTATGTAAGTGTTCTGGGTAATATGGTAGCAGTTTGGGCAGGATTTTCAGTTCTTTCTGTGTCTCTGGGCTAAAGTGGATTTTGATAAGGTTGCCAAAAGACATCCACAGTTCTCCTCCTCAAAACATCTGTGGGTGATCCATTCCCCACAAATGACAGTATCTGTCTTCCTGCTAGCTGACTGGGGAGCCAGTGTGCCAAACTCTCACAGCTGTGGGGGTATAGCTGACTATCCATCTTCAAAATGTGCCACATGCCAGTTGTTTGGATGGAAGTCACTTGGAAAAGTCACTTCTTACAAAGAAACTTTATCAGAGATCTATCTTCCTGGCAAGTGTTTGGCTTCTGTTTTGTCTGATCCCAAGGGAGAGCTGTGATGGGCCCAACCACATCTTCCATCAGATAATGACCTTGATTTCAGGGACTTCCCATCAGCTTCAACAGTATGCCTGAGTCACCTTAATTGAGTATGTTTACATCATTTGCCACACTGAATAAAGAACAATTTCATTTCTCAATATGCGATGGCAGCTACATGTTTTAAATATTACAGTTACCTCTGATGAAAATATCTCTTATTCTCTGTAATGACAAACATGAGTTAATAGCAATTCTCTTCCATTAATGAAAATATGTTAGGTATTTCAATCATTTGAGTAGTTGTGTATTTTGGCAGAAATATTAGCTTATGTATTAAGTAGCAATGAAAAAGTTCAAATTCCTATAACCAAGTTTGTTCTATGGCATTCTATTCTATTCTATTCTATTCTATTCTATTCTATTCTATTCTATTCTATTCTATTCTAGAAATAGAAGAGCTTGATCCATGATTTGCATGAAGCTCTTATATCTTTATGCACATATACACATTGTAAACGTACACAATATAATCGCACAGTGTGTGACTAATTCAAGTCCATTTAAAAACTTTCTATATTTCCATGACAAGAGCTCTGTGTCCCTTTTAATTATGAATAAGTGACTGTATAAATATGAGTAGGTGACTGTTAAAATTTGTGATAAAGTAATGATCCATGATGCTATGAGTGTGTGTGTGTATGTGTGTGTGTGTTACTGTAGATTGAACCTGAGCCCTTGTGTATGGTAGGCAAGTATCCTACCAATAACCTACACCACTGACATAGCCCCTCTGATGCGACTGCAATGTCCTCCATCATGATTATCTATCGGGTTGGCAAATACATTGATTAGCATTTCCCACAGCTAAGCAGTTTTTTGATTGAATTGATGAACTGCACTCCAGGACAGCTAGTTACCTTTATACTTGTCAATGGCCCTTCTTACAGTCTAGTGTCCCTTGACTAACCTAGTGATCATGATGCCCCTGAGTCACAGTCCACACTATTTACAGATGGGTCACTGCTGTCTAGTCCAAATTTCTTAACGGGAAAAAAAAGCTTTTTAGGAAAACAATCATCATATATTTTAAATGTTTTTTAGTTTAATGAGAATTAACATACGTCCCCCATATTTTTCCTCCAGCACCTTTAGTGACCTAAAACTCTCAACTCATAGCATCCCTTTTCTTTCAATATATTGATTACATGATTGTAATCAACTATACACACACACACACACACACACACACACACACACACACACACATAGTTAAATAGTTGGTACGATACTTGCCTACCATGGACAAGGCCCTGGGTTCAATCCAATCCACAGTAACACAGACACACAGACATATACACACAGACACACAAACACACACAAGCACACACACACACACACACACACCACATTGCTGAGTCCATTTTTATTGTTGTTTGTGTGTACATGGTTTTATGGTTGACTACTGTGCACTAGGCAATCAATGAAGGGACGCATCCATGGGAGAGCCTAATTCTTCTCCATAAGGAACAGTTGCCTCTGACCCTGCCTAGGGATGAGTCCCTATGAAATCTCACTCGTAAACATTCCCATTGATATTGTTGCTGGTACAGACTTGATTTTATAGCTACTTTCAAGAGACCACAAGTAGACACAATGCAGAGATCAACAGTGTGGGAATCCAACCATAATCAGTACATCCATATCTTACTTCCTGCATCTATGGATCAGAGAAGATCTCAGAAAATTAATATAAATATTTCTAAGAACCAGAATACTAGCTTTAAAGCATTGTATTGCTTGATGTAGTTCTTTTTTTTTTTTTTTTTTTTTTTAACTAAGGAGCTCTTATTTGTCAAGTACATAGCAGAGGTGCTTGCACATGTAAGAGCTCAATGGTACCTCTATGGCTTTATTTAAAACGTGAAGTATCAGAGCAGCCAAGAAAAAGACCACATGGGAAGGTTTTCTCTGAGTTACAGAATGTAATGTTCAAGAAACGAAATGAAAACTGAAGGATCCATAGAGGGACACAGCAAATTGCTCTAAAAGAGTGCATCTTTTTCAGTCATGGAGATGAGGAAGACTAAACGGGCAGGAAATAACCTATAGCTTAGTGCCTGAAAGTAAAGGAGCCTACACAATGCTGGTTCAACTTCTGGAATATAAAACTTGTGGGATCAGTGGGGCAGGCTAGTTTTCATCAACTTGACACAGAGCTGGAGAGCTCTGGGGAAAGAAACCTGGATTGAGGCATTGTGTGTGTTGAAGTGACTTATGGGCAGTATGCTGACTGATCCTGGAGAGCTCAGCCAGCTGCTGGTGCAATGAGTCTGGAAAAGCAGGGCATTTGGTTTGGAAAAGAAAACAAACTGAGGGAGTTATGTTGAGCAAGTCAGTCGGCAATATTTTCCATGGCCTCTGGTTCACTTCCTGAATCCAGGTTTCCACCTTAATTTTCTGTTTTGGCTCCACTCAAGGATGGACTGTAAGCTGTAAAATAAACCCCCTCCTCTCCAATTTGCTTTTGGTAGAGATATTTATCTTAGTAACAAAAGTAACCAGAGCAGGCAGGTAGATGGCACTACAGATAATACACACATAATTTAACTCCATTCTTTTAGAGGAGTCCTTTGCAGGTAGTACAGATGGACCTTCCCATCCAGAGGATGCATCCTGCATCTTAGCCAGAAATGGTAATGTCTGAGAGCTGTACTACACTCTCTCTTCTTTCCTCTCACAGATAACATCTGTCAAAGCTGTCCTGGACAAAACTCTCAAGGACATTTGTATTTGCAAATCCTTCTCTTGGAGAAGAAAGGGAGGGAGAGGAGCACATGGCTCAGAGGTCTCTTCTTTCTCAGTGGATTCCACTATCTCTGCTGGAGTCCTCTGAACAACAAGGGATCCCATCCGAAAGCCAGCTCTTCCCTCTTTGGCTGACCTACAAAACAATGAGTGCTGCAGACTCCCAGTGGAAGGCATGTGTCCTTTTCCTCTTGACTGATAAGAGTTCACAGGATTTTCAGACTAAGCAGTGATCTTTTATTGTCTTTGTTAAGAGTATGATAAATGTGTATCCTGCAATAAGAAGATGGATAAACAGAGAGACAGTACCTCAGGGACATGCTTAGAAGGGAAGTGGCTGCCTTCAGAAGAAGAAGGTAAAACAGATGGCAACAAAGGGCCTTCTCAGAAAAAAAAACGATCCTTTGTGAGCATGCTGATAAACTTTACTGTAAGAAGGGCTGGGCTGTTCTGCCTATTTGGGAGCTTAATTTTCTATAATCATCTTTGATGGAAGAGTTTATCTCCACAGTTATCTCAGGTATTGTCTGAGTAGAGAATTAATTACTTTTATATTTCCAATTAATGTGGAGAAATGGGAAGTGGTTCTGAACTTTATTTCCAATGTCTTTTTATTGTTGTTTGTTTGTTTTCAATTCTTCTTAATTTCCACATTCTGTTTGGAATAGTAACTATTTATTTTATTCTGCCTAAAATTTCCTTCTGCAGATATATTAAATATAAGAGTTAAACACTAAGAACTGGAAGACAACAATGAGCTAAGCAGCACTCATTACTCAGTGTAAAGTAAAGGAACTTGGAAACACACAAGCCACAAATGGCAAGATTTTGAAGAAGCTGCTTAAACTTTTCACTCTATGACTTTAGGCTTCTACATCAAATTGAAATACCATTTCCTAAAGAATAATGTAACACAATTTTTGACATCACAAAACAATGCTTTTGATGCATAGAAATGCATTTCCCACATATAATAAAAAATAAATTCCCTATAAATTATAATGCAGTGAACAGTCCCATTCTTTTATTGAGTATATGTAAGGGATAAATGCCAATTAAATTTTCTTTTCTTTTCTTTTCTTTTCTTTTCTTTTCTTTTCTTTTCTTTTCTTTTCTTTTCTTTTGTGTGTGTGTGTGTGTGTGTGTGTGTGTGTGTGTGTGTATGTAAACTGTGTGCTGAGACCATTCCAAATATGCTTCAAACTGTACCCAATTCTCTCATGGCGACCAAAGAAAAAGTAGAAAATCAATACTGGTCTTGTTCCCTTGTATAGTATTATAAATATGACTATATATATATATATATATATATATATATATATATATATAGCTTGTATGTCTGCCAGATGCTTTGATTCTCTCAGCATATCCAAGAAAAATTTACATGTTAAAGTGTGAAGTAATTTGATAATATATGAAGTGTCCTTTAGATGGGAATGGTGAAGTTTCTCTGGCCTACAAAATTCTTTGTATTATTTCAGCTTTTAAAAATACACTAATATAAAAATTTTCAAACTGTGGTCTTCTTTTGTTATCCTTGTACTTTTAATGGTTTGGGGATTATTACATGCATTCACACACTAATAAATTCTACTTTATTGGTATAATAACCTAAAGCTGGACAGAAACATCTGATGGTAAAAGAAAATATGATGTACTTCAACTTGCTCTTTGGTAAAACCTACTAAAAGATGGAAAAATCTGTCAATCATTTAGAAAGATCATATATCCTAATTTGTAGAGGTGCACCTATATACCAGAATACCATATAACAAAGCAGTAGTGAACAGCATGGATATATTTAGAACATGCTTACAGAAGGATAGCTGGGGAGTAGTGGCACATGTGCTTATCCCAGCCCAGGAGAGGAAGAGACAAACGTATCTCTGAGTTCAAAGCCAGCCTGGTCTACAGAGTGAGTTCCAGGACAGCAAGGTTGTACAGAGAATCCCTGTCTTGAAAACCAAATCAAATCAAGTCAAACCAAACCAAACCAAACCCCATATCAATCCAAATCAAAATACAAAAGCTTAGAAATTACAGAAGGATAAAGTAAATGAGTGTGGCAATCAAGTTTTGTACATAGATGAGGTACTGTCTGATTTTCCAGGTGGCAACTATAACTTCATTAGATATAAAAGGTGCAAGAGGATGATGATAGTGCAGAATTAGTTCTCATACTTTAAGCCTCAATTAAATTTGGGAAACAAATAATGAAGTCAAATAAACTGACTAAGGTTTACTAAGTCCTTCAAAATAGATAATGGGACAGGAGGCTCCAATATTTGTTTAATGTTGTTGTTAGGCAAAATAGTAAAAGCAATGCAAAAAAAAAACAAAAAACAAAAACAAAAAATAACAAATGTAGCACAACTGTGTATATAGAAGGCAAAGACCATGGCAGTAAGGGGAGCCAGGCTTGTGAAGCATAGGGCTGATTTGCTAGAGACACCATGGAAATCTCTGCAGGATTCCAGAGTTTGAGTCTGTCTCTATGCTTGCCCATATATCAGGTAATAAATGATGTGTTCCTTGAACTACACTAAGCTTCTCTGTAGAAGCTGAAATAATTGAAATGACACTGGAAAAACTGTAGCTGTAGCTGTGAGGATTGTCAGTATTCTTCTCCCTGGGGTGGGGATGACCATTCTCTGTCCCTATTCTACAGATGTGATGGGATGGCTTCTCAGATTATAGAGCCTGCTTGGCTTTTAGGTTGGGGACTTAAAGTGCATCTACTATAGATCAGGTTGGTTTCTTATTCTACCTAAATGCTGGTTATTCCCTAGTCATGACTTGTCTTCTACAGATTCTGTCTATTGTTATCCTTTCCTCCCAGATTTAATATGCACACATTCAGATTGAACATGGTAGGTACAAAAATGAAATCTTATTGTACCAAGTGGATCAAAATCTTCAGTTACTTCCCTAGTCCAAAAACATGTTTTTAGTTTTCATTTTATGTGATTTTTAAAATTTGCTTATGATAATTGGTTGTCTGTACCTTAGGCTTGCTGTGAGCTTGTTATAGACTCAGTGATATTCTGAATTATCCTCCTACCCTTCCAACATTTTGGATGTAAGGTGTGTACCATAACTATCCTTTACTGTTTGAATACTGGACAGAATAAGAGCTGAAGTTGAGTTAAGGAGCGATCAAGAAATGACATTTAATATATGTTAATGTGTTGTGTGCTGTTTTCATTTTTCACTCACAAGAGTTATGCTAATTTTTGCTTGCTCTGATAAAACATATGTAGGACCATTTCCTCTACTCCATTTTACACTTGTGCCACCACCATGGGTCTGATGCTAGAATCCTCACATTGTCCCTTACCCTCCTCCATATATTTTTTCCTTCATTTTATTCACAGAGTGTAGAAGAAAGGGGGAATGGCAATGCCTAGCTAAAAGGGCTGTTGGGCACATTAGATAATGTCATATTGATAAACCATTTAGAGCTGTGTTCGGCACAAAGGTAATTTAAAAGAACCATGAATTCTCATTGTTATCAATAATGTTGTTAATGTTGCAATCATTCCCCTATTTATAGGAGTTAAAACCACCTTATTTTAATTGTCTCATTTCACTGCCTCTTCTTCTGAAATCTATGAACTAAATACCTTTATTTCTGGATATTAGACATGTGAATACTGATTCTTAAAAATATTGTAAATGTAACAACTTGTATATAAACAGCTAAGTCCCAAGACTTCTCTGAATTGGTTTTTCCCCTTTATTCATAATTATGACATATTTGGAGAACACAGCAGTGAGACTCTCTGCTTCCATAATAGGTGTCCCTTTATGTGTATAATGTATTTAATAACCACCAGTGTAATAGTAAGGTGTATTTTGAAATTATTATTCTTATTCTTTATCACTGTTCACTTGACACTATCTACACATGGTTTCATAGGCTAAGATGGAGATGGTTCTTAGAGGAAATAATCTTCTATGTGTGCACATCCTAAGCCTATTACATTATATTTGAAGTGTAGAAATTTAGAGGCATATTTCCCTCAGATTTCCTCCTGAAGGGCTATATATCCTATTCCTGAGAAAATCAGACATCCTTGAATATGATCAATATGTATATTTATGTGATTAGGCATAGTTAGGTTTGTATAAACCAGTAACAATGCACCTAAGAACACAGATGATCTTTAAATAGATTCTTTCAAGTGAAGTAATCACCTACAATTCTTTCTGCTCTTCCTGTTATGATTTTTGCTGGAGTTGAGTAACCACTGAATGTCTGACTACATCTTTGCTTGTTCCTGGCTTACAAACTGGGAGACCCTTAGGTGTATCTAATGTACATATAAATATATATTGCATGTTAACAGTCACCTCTTGCCTCCTTGCAATTTAGAATGTTTAGTTCCTTTAATTCCTTTATTTCTCTGTATTCTAATATTACAACTGAAACTTAATAATCTTAACATTTTTAAAAACAACAGCCTATAATTTGTATTTTCAAAGCCTTAATAATTGTGTAAGATCTACCTTTCTTACATCTTTAGTTTAGTTACTTCTTAAAATGGTTTACACACACACACACACACACACACACACACACACACACGAACATACACACACACAAACCATCACTGAATTATTTTTGAATTTTATGTGTGGTGGCTTTATGTATCATACAAATTGTTTAACTCTCATTGTAGTTCATATTCAGATATTTTAGTCTGGAGAAATGCTGCATAATCATTAATTAAATACTTAAATAATTCCCTATTCCTTCTGTGATGATTTCTATAAGATTGGCCCAGGGAGTAGCAATTTCAGGAGGTATGGTCATGTTAGAGTACGTGTGGCCTTGTGCGCATGGTTTTTAATACTCTTGTCCCAGCTGTTTGGAAACCAGTCCTCTCATAGCAGCCTTCACAGGAAGATGCAGAATTCTCAGCTCCTCCTGCACCTAGCCTGCCTAGAGATTGCTGTGTTCCCACCTGCATGATAATGGACTGAACTTCTGAACCTGTAAGCTCCAGTTGAATGTTGTCTAAGAATTTTCTTGGTCATGTTCACAGCAGTAAATCCCTAAGACAGAAGTTGGTACCAGGAATGGGGTATGTATGTAATAGACCTAACCAAGCTTTTGTTTGGAAGAATGTTTATTTGGGGACTTTGGATTTGAAAAGCAGTGGAATGCTTTAAGCATGGCTTAATGGACTATCCTAGTAGCAATACGGAAGACTTTGTTTCTAAGGGTGATTTGAACCGTGAAAGCCTGGCTCTAAAGATTTCAAGGGAGAAGAACTTTAATCTATGGCTGGGAGACTGTTCTTGTGATATATTGTTGAAGAGTGTGACTGCCTTTTGCCATTGTCTAAAGAGTCTAGTCAAGGCTAAGGTAAAGATATTTATATTAATTGCATTGATAAAATAAGTCTCAAAAACACCCAGTAGTTCTCTGTTTAAGTCACATGGAGAACATTTTGAGCAAGCATAGAAAGGAAAAATATAAGGTCAAATATTAAAGGGGCACCAGAAAGTAAAATGGAGCTGAATCCTGTGTTCAAGGATATTAAATTCAATTAAGGGAATGGTGACGTTGGGGTAGGATCTCATCCAACTAAATTTAGGTCCAGGCATGGTAGTACAAGCCTTTAATCCCAGGTGACAAAGCCAAGCAGATCTCTGAGTTCAAGGCCAGCCTAGGATAGAACAGGTTCTAGGTGAAGAAAAACTTAAATCCAGGCATGGTGGTTCACACCATTAATCCCTGCATTTAGGAGACAAAGCCAGCAGACCACTTGAGTTCAGGGTCAATCTACAGAGCAAGCTCCAGAGCAGCCAAGTTTAAGCAGTGAGAGAGTTAGAAAACAGATAGCTGGTAATAGAATAAATAAAGTAGGTCATGTTCTAGCCCGAACGAGCAGCAGAACTTGGCAGCTTTGACCATGTGGCTTTGGCCTTAGAGTTCAGAATAGAAGGGACTACTGGGACAATTGATGCTTGTTAACTGGAGCTAAGAAATTAACAGCAATTAACAAGAGAGCGGCATCACTGAAGTGAAATCTGGGAAGTGTTTTCTGAGAGCACAAAGAAGCTCTGTTCCAGAGATAGCCAAGTTTATACTGTGAGCTGCAGCTGTGTTTGATAATGTGTAAAGGTCACCCATGTGGTACTAGTTTAAAGATATGAAGGGGTCACAGAGTACATGCTTGGCACTGTGTGAGGCCATGGATGGACATTGGTGAACGTGCAGCCTCAGCTGCAGTTGATGTCCTGGGTCTGAAGGGGTCATACAAAGAAGCTGAGGTTTAGTACAATGAAGAGAGCCTATAAGAGGCTATTGGTGAAGCATAGTTGCTTTTGAAGACCACAGTGTTTTGGAGATGCCAGTACCATGGGATGATGCCCAAGAACAGCAGCAGCAGTGGAGTGGAGCCAGTCAGAGCCTAGAGAGCATCAGAAGGCATAGCTGGAGATGTGACACAAGCCCTTTGTAAGAGTCCAGAAGATTATGTGTGGATGGATACCAGACATTGGACCAAGAAGCTGAAACATTGAAGTTGCCTTGGAGACCAACTCCAAGATATCCAAAATGCCAAAACAGTGGGATATCTGCTGAGGAAAGCTGCTAACAATGAATCGATCCAGCTCAGGAGAAAGAAGTACACTGCAGTCAACTAGGATGAAAAAGGAGTTGACAATCTGAATACCGTTTTGACATCAGACATGGAAATGCAGATTTTGCAGTTTGCCCAGCAGGTTTCCTCTCTTGCTTTGGGGATTACAGTCAAGGATGAATCTCAGAAAAGACTTTGAACTTTTAACATTGATTAGATTGTTGTAGACTATGGGGACTTTTGAAGTTGCACTAAAAGTATTTTATGAATTGTGCTACCTTTAGTTATGGCCCCCATAGACTCATGTGTTTGAACAAGCCTATGGAGGCCAGCCAGTGGAAGGTAATGGTTTGTATATGATTCGCCAAGGGAGTGGCACTACCAGGAGGTGTGGCCTTGTTGGATTAGGTGTGCCCTTGTAGGCATGAACTTTAATACCCTTGTCCTATCTGCCTGGAAGCCAGTCATCTCATAGTAGCTTTAAGATGAATATGCAGAATTCTCAGCTCCTGCTGGACCAAGCCTGCCTGGATTTTGCTATGCTTCCACTATCATGATAATGGACTGAACATCTGAATATTTAAAGCAGCCCCAGTTAAATGTTGACCAAGAGTTGCCTTGGTCATGGTGTCTGTTCACTATAGTAAAACCCTAACTAAGACACCTCCTGTTTTTCATCACAACAATAGCCATTGTACTTTATTTATCATGATGTGTACTTCTGGTACCACCTATAACAAGAATCCTGCTGTGTATGTCTTTTATATAAAGTGTATATTCCACTCAGCCCAATGTGCTTAAGTTTATAATGCTGTCATACTCTTGCAAAGCAGAGTCTTTACTATATGCATTCATATAAAAGTAACTGGGCTCCAAATGTACATGTGCTTTTATTACTGGCAGCCAATGTGACTAGAGAAGAAGAAAGTACACTGATGTTGAACAAAGCAGAGGTTACAGAAACATCACAGAGGATAGAATAGATATGACAGAAAGCAGCAGAAGAGAAATTCCCCTTAGATTATCTTCAGGGAAGCACCACTATTTTGAGTTTAGCTGGACACCCAAAACCACTCAGGAGGTTTGGAGTGACTAGGTACCTTGAACTCATAGCAAAAAAGGACAGAAGAGCCTCTGATACACTGAATCAGTGTAAGGCTGGTTTTGTGTGTCAATTTACACAAGCTAGAGTTATCACAGAGAAAGGAGCTTCATGAAATGCCTCCATGAGACCCAGCTATAAGGCATTTTCTCAATTAGTGATCAAGGAGGGGAGGGATCATTGTGGGTATTGCCATCCTTGAGCTAGTAGTCTTGGGTTCTATAAGAAAGCAAGCTGAGCAAGCCAGGGGAAGCAAGCCAGTAAGGAACATCCCTTCCATGGCTTCTGCATCAGCTCCTGCTTTCTGATCTGCTTGAGTTCCAGTCCTGACTTCCTTTAGTAATGAACAGCAAGGTGGAAAAGTAAGCTGAATAAACCCTTTCCTCCCAACTTGCTTCTTTGTAATGATGTTTTGTACAGGAATAGAAACCCTGACTAATCAGTGATTGCATATCATGTGTGTTCTTTTGTGATTTGGTTACATCACTCAGGATGATATCCTCCAGATCCATCCATTTGTCTAAGATTTTTTCATAAATAGATTGTTTTTAATAGCTACATAGTACACCATTGTGTAAATGTGTCACATTTTATTTATCCATTCCTCTGTTGAGGAATTTTAGCCCTGAAGCTCAGAATACCCAAGATACAATTTGCAAAACATATAAAACTCAAGAAGGAAGACCAAAGTGTGGATACTTCAGGCCTTCTTAGAAGGGGGAACAAAATTCCCAACAAAGCTTTCCAGAGACAAAGTGTGAAGCAGATACTGAAGGAATGACCATCCAAAGACTGCCCCACCTGGGGACCCATTCCATAGACAACCACCAAAACCAGACAATATTGTGGATGCCAAAAAGAGCTGTTGACAGGAGCCTGATATAGGTGTCTCCTGAAAGGCTCTGCCAGTGCCTGACAAATACAGATGTGGCTCACAGCCATTCACTGGATGGAACACAGGGTCTTCAATGAAGATCTAGATAAAGTACCCAAGGAGCTGAAGGGATTTGCAACCCCATAGGAGGAAAAACAATATGACCGAACTAGTATTTCTAGAGCTCCATGGGACTAAACCACCAATCAATAAAAACACATGGTAGGACTCATGGTTCTAGCTGCATATGTAACAGAGGATGGCCTAGTCAGTCATCAATGGGAGGAGAGACCCTTGGTCCTATGAAGGATCTATGCCCCAGTATAGGGGAATGCCAGGGCAAGAAGAGGGTTAAGATCAGTGACAGATATTCCAAAAGGAAGCCCAGGGACAGGCTCAAAGTGGGATCCAGCTCAAGGGGAGGCCCTAAGGCCTGACACTATTACTGAGGCTAAGGAGTGCTCACAAAGAGGGGACCTATCATGACTGCCCTCCCAAAGACCCAACAAGCAGCTGAATCAACAGAAGCTGGTGACCCCTGTGGTTGAATTAGGGAAAAACAGGAAGAAGCTGAGGAGGAGGAGAGAGACCCTGTAGGAAGACCAGCTGTATCAATTAACCTGGACCTCTGACATCTCTCAGACACTGGAACACCAACCAGGCAACATTCACCAGCTGATATGAGGCCCCCAAAACATATACCGCAGAGGACTGCCTGGTCTGGCCTCACTGGAAGAAGGCACGCCTAACCCTTGAGAGACTTGAGGCCCCAGGGAGTGGGGAGATTTGGTGTGGTGGGGGTGGGCATTGGGGTGAGGACATCCTCTTGGAGATGGGGGTGGAATGGGGAGTGGTGAGGGGGCTGAACACTGGACTGTAAAAAAGGATTAAACAATTGTTTCTTTGTTTGTTTGTTTTTAAGTAGTATATGAAAGCAGAACCTATTTTCAAGAAAAAAAAAAAAAAAAGCACATAAAAGTAAGAAACTGGGCTGGGCGTGGTGGTGCACGCCTTTAATCCCAGCAGTCGGGAGGCAGAAGCAGGCGAATTTCTGAGTTCGGGGCCAGCATGGTCTACAAAGTGAGTTCCAGGACAGCCAGGGATATTCCTATTCCTTTCCCCTCCTCCTGCTTCTATGAGGATGTGCCCTCACCCACCTATTCACCCACTCCCACCTCCTCTCTAGCCTTCACAGGACCAAGGGCCTCTCCTCTCATTGATGCCCAACAAGGCCATCCTCTGCTACATAGATGGCTGGAGCTATGGGTCCCTCCATGTATACTCCTTCGTTGGTGGTTTAGACCCTGGGAGCTCTGGTTGGTTGATATTGTTGTTCTTCTATGTGGTTGTAAACCACTTGAGCTCCTTCAGTCCTTTCTCTTACTCCTCCATAGGGAACACCATGATCAGTTCAATGGTTGGCTGCGAGTGTCCACCTCTGTTTTTGTCAGGCTCTGGCAAAGTCCCTCAGGAAAAAGCCATATAAATCTCCTGTCAGCATGTACTTTTTGACATCCACAATAGTGTCTTCATTTGGTGACTGTATAGGGATGGATCCCCGGGTGGGTCAGTCTCTGGATGGTCTTTCCTTCAGTCTCTGCTCCATATTTTGTCTCTGTATTTGCTCCCGTGAGTATTTTGTTCCCCCTTCTAAGAAGGACCAAAGCACTCACATTTTCATCTTCCTTCTTCCTGAGCTTCATGTATCAATTGCATCTTAGGTATTCCAGGGTTTGGGGCTAATTTATACTTATCAGTGAGGGCATACCATGTGTGGTTTTTTTGTGGTTGGGTTAGCTCACTCAGGATGATATCTTCTAGATCCATCCATTTGCCTAAGAATTTCATGGATTCATTATTTTTAATAGTGAGTAGTACTCCATTGTATAAATGTACCACATTTCTTGTATCCACTCCTCTGATGAAGGGAATTGGGGTTCTTTCCAGCTTCTGGCTATTAAAAATAAGGCTGCTATGAACATAGTGGAGCGTATGTTTAAGTATCTTTCTGACTGGTGTGAGGTGGAGTTTCAGGGTTGTTTTGATTTGCATTTCCCTGATAACTTAGGGTGTTGAACATTACTTTAGGTGCTTCTTGACCATTCAAGTTTCATCAGATGAGAATTCTTTGTTTAGCCTATAACCCATCTTTAATAGGCTTAATTGATTGTCTGAAGCCTAATTTCTTGATTTCTTTGTATATATTGGATATTAGCCCTCTATCAGATGTAGGATTGGTAAAGATCTTTTCCCAATCTGTTGGTGTCCTTTTTGTCCTATTGACAGTGTTCTTTGCCTNACAGAAGCTTTGCAATTTTATGAGGTCGCATTTGTCATTTTTTCCCCAAATTTTATTAGGTATTTACTTCATTTACATTTTAAATGTTATCCCCAAAGTCCCCTATACCCTCCCCGCCCACTCCCCTACCTACCCACTCCCTATACTTGGCCCTGGTGTTCCCCTGTACTGAGGCATATAAAGTTTGCAAGACTAAGGGGCCTCTCTTCCCAATGATGGCTGACTAGACCATCATCTGCTACATATACAGCTAGAGACACAAGCTCCAGGGGTACTGGTTAGTTCATGTTGTTGTTCCACCTATAGGGTTGCAGACCCCTTCAGCTCCTTGGGTACTTTCTCTAG
>NC_034604.1:24571972-24583442 GCF_900095145.1 Mus pahari | reverse complement strand
GAAACCAAGGTAAACCTGAACTGATTAAAAGGAACATGAGCCTCTGGTCAGGAAAGACTCTTGTGTCCTTGTTCCTGTTGTCACAGGTCTGTCACTATTGGATTGGAGCAGCTGTTGTATTACACTCACCAGTGATCCTAAGATCGCTTGGGCAGTCTGTAAGGACTGTGGGGGTGTCCACCAAATCTACGCACTAGGTGACCTGGTGCTGGTACAGACTAGAAGGGCCCTTTTTCAATTCTTGCTCTTAGAGCATAAGTCATTGATGTTCTGTTCAGGAAAATTTCTCTGTGCTCATGTATATGAGGCTCTTCCTCACTTTCTCTTCTATTCATTTAAGTGTATCTGGTTTTATGTGGAGGTCCTTGATGCACTTATACTTGAGCTTTGTGCAAGGAGATAAGGATGGATCAATTTGCTTTCTTCAACATCCTGACAGCCAGTTGAACCAGAAACATTTGTTGAAAATGCTGTCTTTTTTTCCACTGCATGGTTTTAGCCCCTTTGTCAAAGTTCAAGTGACTATAGGTATATATGTTTATTTCTGGGTCTTCAATTAAATTAAATAAATATATTTAAGTAAATAAGTTTATTTAAATATGTATGTATTTATGTATACATAAATTATATCTAAATAAATACTTTATTAAATATATTTAAGGGTTTTTAAACCATAATCTAATATTTCCTTTTGCTTGTTTCTCTTTGTATTAACTATTCTAACTTGTACTAATTCCACCTGTTTACTTCTTTTTAGCTCCACTTCTCTTTACTTCTCCTAACTCTCTCCACCACACCTACCTCCCTTCTGGCACAAATCCATTCCCCCTTCATCTCCCTTTCAAAAATAACCAAATATAACAACACAAAATGCAATAAGAAAAGGCAAAAGCCCTCACACCAAAGTTAGACCAAGAAGTCCTACAAGTGCAAATGAGAATTAAACACACTTGTTTCCACAATTAGGATTCCCACAAAAACATCAAGCTAACTGCTATAACATACATACAGAAAACATGGTGCAAACCCATTCAGACCTGTGCTTTCTGTTTCAATCTTTTTGAGCCCATATATGTCCTGCTCCTTAGTTAACACAGTAGAATATATTACACTATCTCTGACTCTGGGATCTTTTCATTCTATCTCCAATGGTATTCCTGGATCCCTGAACGGGATTGAGCCAAGGGATATCTCCAGTTTAGATACTATTTCCTCATAATGTCTGTTTGTCTGTCTGTATATCTGCTGCCAGATAAAGCCTCTCTGATGATGACGAGACATGGCAGAATATCATTAGAAATAATTTCATTGATTTTTTTTTTTTTTTTTGGCTGTGTTTTATTTTCACAGCAGTTGTGTTTGGTTCTATCCTAGGTCCCTGTGCTATCCAGTTTCCAGTTCCTGGTCATTCAAGTACTGTTGGGTCTCAACTTCCTGTCACGGAGTGCTCCTCAACTTAAACCAGATACTAGTTAGTCACTCACACAAATGTTCCATGCCATTACTGCCCCAGAACATCTTGCAGGCAGAAAAAATTGTGTATCAAAACTTTTGTGGATGGTTTTGTGTCCATGTTTCTTTGTCAGCTTCCTGCATTCTAGCATCAAGGAGACTAGAAAAAAAAAAAAAAAAAAAAAAACAGAGTGGAGACAGCTCTAGGAGGGCAGCAGCTCAGACTCTCTACAGTCAATGAGCTTGTCTGGCCTCACTTGGACAGGATGGGCCTAATCTGGAAGAGACTTGATGACCTAATAGGAGGCGGTGTACTTGGGCGGGGGGGGGGGGCAACTTTCTTAGAGGAGAAGGAAAAGGGATGGAGGAGAGTTTCTGTGAGGGAGGGACTGGGAGGAGAAGCATTTGAGATATAAGTAAATAAATGTAAACAAAGAAACCAATAAATATAATAATGGCCATTAGGCTATAAACATTTTTATTTCTTTGTAGAATTATTCACTACCTAATTTCTTACCATTTCTCTGTTGGTACGGTATTGACAATAAACATCACTGAGATTTGTATTAAAATTATAAATGTATGAAGAGACTTTAGCAATAGTAATATCATATAAGTAGTAATAAACAGTAATTGCAAAATCAACACATATACTTAATTTATTTATTGATTAATTAATTGATTGATTAAATGTTGGTGGTAATGGAAATATAAATCAGAGTTTTGTATATTATAGATAGTTTACAAATTTTGCTATTGAGAAAAGTAAGAGTAGTGATAAACTGTTAACTTTTTGGTCTCTAAATTCATATTTATCACATTTGGCTGGCCTGAAGCTGGGTTTGCAATTATATGCCTTTATACATACTTTCATATGATGTCTTTATCTTGCATTTATTTTGTAAAACTTCAAACACCAAACATTATTTCTCCCTAATAATGTTTTTATCATATATTTATGTTTATTTGGAGAACAGTACAAATAAATACTTAACTTTTATCAATAAGATCAGGGAGTAGAAAAATAAGAAAAATGCTACCATCTTAAAAATTGTTATGCATATTTCTTAAAACTTTTCATAAAATTTGCAACAGAAATTGAAATCTTCATGAATNTTTACTATTTGCAAAACACATGAAACTCAAGAAGAAGGAAGTCCAAAGTGTGGATACTTCATTCCTTCTTAGAAGGGAGAACAAAATGTCATGGAAGGAGTTACAGAGACAAAGTTTGGAGCTGTGACTGAAGGAAGGACAATCCAGAGACTGCCCCACCTGGTGATCCATCCCATAAACAACCACCAAACCCAGACACTATTGCATATGCCAACAAGATTTTTCCGACAGGACCCTGATATAGCAGTCTCCTGTGAGGCTATGCCAGTGCCTGAAAAATTCAGAAGTGGATGCTCACAGTCATCTATTAGATGGAACACAGGGTCCCCAATGAAGGAGCTAGAGAAAGTACCCAAGGAGTTGAAGAGGTCTTCGGGAAGAACAACAATATGAACTAACCAGTACCCCCAGAGCTTTTGACACTAGCTATATGTAGAAGAGGATGGCCTAGTAGGCCATCAATGGGAGGAGAGGCCCTTGGTCTTGTGAAGATTCTATGCCCCAGTAAAGGGAATGCCAGGGCCAGGAAGCAGGAGTGACTGGTTGGGGAGCAGGGGGAGGGCATAGGGGATTTTCGGAGAGGAAACTAGGAAAGGGGATAACATTCATAATGTAAATGAAGAAAATATCTAATAAAACATAGTCTGTTGTATTTAGAAGTTTGAAGGAGAATACATTTTTTTTTCCTGGTAAGAAATGTGTAGTTAATTTTGAAAATAGAGATAATCATAAACATAAAAAAACAAATAATTCCTTATAGTCCACTTCTCTAGAGAACAGAAGCAGTTAGAAGAGATCTATTGTGCTATCTACTAAAATACTGAGAAAGCTGAGAATTCTACTTTCTCCTCCTCAAGCTGCAGCCACCAGCTAGTTGATATGTAGGCAAGCTAGCACTGGAAAGCTGAGTAAGAACACTATAGAAACTGAGATGAAGTGGTCCAGTTCCATCACGAGGCAGAATACCAGGACACATGACAATTGAAATAATGTTCGATTTAAATTTAAATTTTTTAATCTCATTTTCTTCTGAAAGAACAGAAAGGTTTTCAGTCATAATTCAAAAGCTAGTTTTTTTCTGTTGACATCTACGCAGGCAAACTTGGAGGTTTAATGTAGCTAGATATCTGGACATGCTCTTGTCCCCTCAAGTTCACGTATGAAATCAAGTACCCTAAGTCCTGATTTTTCTGTGAAGACAACACACGCTCATTTGTGAATTAAGCGTTATCAGAATTTATCTTCTCTCCTATTTACTAAATTTGTGCTATCATACATGATTAATGAACCAATTTGCTTCCAACTTATATTTTCAACAAAAAATATGTAATGATACCATTTTAATAAATGTAATATACATAATCATATGAATTTTCCATAACACATTTAAACAGGTAATATGTTTATGTATAATTCATTGCCAAACTCTATAAGATTTTTAAGCACACCATCTGAATATTTTTATCACAGAAATATAAAGTTCTAAAAATTAGTTTTCAAAAACATAGCCCATCAATGAACATGCCCTTTTATTTTAATTTTTTAATATCCTATTATACTTATTTTTTGAGACTTTCATGTGTGCATACAATGTATATTTCATTTAAAGTGAATACTCTGTTTCCCACTTCTACATGTTCTATGAACAAGAATTATTGCCCCTGACATCCCTGAACAGGTCGATTGGTTCAGCCTCTCACCAAAAGTACTGGAGATCCACTATTTAGAGCTTGCAGTTCTAGTATTACTACAAACTTTTGCCTGTGAGGTAGAAAATAAATTCTATCTCATTTTAAGGTTGCATTTCTGCATAGTTTGCTCTTGATATTTTAGGGACTTTGTAAGTCCTTACATTGGTCAAGATGTAAGCATACATATAGGAATTTAATTTTGCCAATATTTTAAAATTTGTATGAATTCAGGTGAAACTGTATAACTGAGTCATGAAATTAGTCACTTCGTCATCGGAGCATCTAAATCATACACCACTAGGCACAGGGCAAAATAACAAATTGCCTCAATTTAGTCTCAAAGGAGGTCTTAAAGAGTAAAACCTCAGATCATTCCCACTCTCCTTCTTTCAAAATTGCTTTACATTTAGGTGGGGAAAAAATGCACCATCCTCTCATCTTAGCTCCAAACTTTGTCTCTGTAACTCCTTCCATAGGTATTTTGTTCTCTATTCTAAGAGGAATGAAGTATCCGCACGTTGATCTTCCTTCTTCTTGATTTTCTTGTGTTTTTCAAATTGTACCTTGGGTATTCTAAGTTTCTGGGCTAATATTCACTTATCAGTGAGTGCATATCAAGTGACTTCTTTTGTGATTGGGTTACCTCACTCAGCATGATATCCTCCAGATATATCCATTTGCCCAAGAATTTCATAAATTCATTTTTTTAATAGCTGAGTAATACTCCATTGTGCAAACAAAGAAAATATCTGATAAAAAATTTTTTAAAAAAGAAAATGCACCATTAGTCTTCAATTGTGAAACAATAGATTTTAATGCCAAATATTCAAAGAACAAACAGGTAAGTAATTAATTAGCTGTGCTTTGGTAGCACATTTTCAAATATCTTATCTAGAGTCATATCTTCAGAATTTTACCAAAGTTTTGAGGTAGTTGAGTCACTTTNTTCAAGGGACACCTTTATCTTTTTCTGGGACAGTATAAGGGTGTCCCTTTTTAGTGTCACCCCAGCACCAGGAAATCAGAGTTCACTGTCAATGATACTTNCAACCTTAAAGTTCTCCTAACATCTAAGGTTTGAGGGAAGGCAGCTTNTACAGCAGACTTTAAAATAATGTGAGATAAAAAGATTGTAGTAATAATTATTACTAGCAAATATCCTTCACACCTTGCCTGGTTTGAATGTTCTGATCTTTCAAAATCTCCAGTTATAATGGCTACATCCTGAGAGAGAAATTATCCTAATGCCAGCTAGAAAGTGACTTCCTCTTCTGTGTGTTCTCTGAACCTGCTGTGGTGCTGCTCGCACTGTGACTTGCCAGAGCTGTCTAGATACAGTAAAGAATTTCTTCACAATTTGACTATAAAACCTCAAAGGAACTGCAACTTCTTTGACATTGGTAACTGACCAAACAGTTTTGATGAATGTTCAAGGAATTCCCCTAATTAATTTTAATATTACCTATTGAAACAGGGTCTTAAATCTCAGGCTGTTCTTAAACTTTCTATACAACTAATGATGACACTGAACTTCTGATTCTGTGATTGTAAGCATGTACCGCTATGCTTGCTTTATGTAGTATTGTGCATCTAATCAGGTCTTTGTGTATTCTAGACAAGCACTCACTAAGCTACAACCTTAGCTAGATAGGATGCCTATTAAGAAAGCATGCAAACTAAGGATATTAATTGACCATGGCATAACAATCAAAGACAATACCTCCTACAGAGGAACAATGTCTACATATAAAATGTCATTTGCCCTAGCACAGTGCAGCACACCTCTTAAAGTTCTGCTCAGAAAACAGGAATGTATCACAGGTGAGTATGATTGATGGCGAGAAAGACCAGGAAAACAGTGATAAATTGTATAACCTGTGAGATTGCATACAGAGGGACAATGCACTTCCCTTAAATTTACCATGAAGGTGAGGTTCAGAGATGTATGGTATTGTAATCAATGGGAATATAAGGATCATTATGTTAAGTCAAGGTGAAAAATAAATTGCAGTTGGAAAATGTCCAAATAAGAGTGTGAAATGACTGACTTTTAAAAAAGTTCCTGGTTTGAATTAACTTATGTTTGAGAAAAATTAGGAAATTCAATAAACTTTGATTGTGTTTGATCCATGCTCTAGCTTTCACAAATAAAACAAGATTTTAGTGTTGAGTTCCATATTCTCAAAGGGTCTAGTAGTGCTGAAAGCACTATTAAATAAAGGTTAATGAGATGTGACCAGGGATTTGAAATAAAGCAAGAACAACTAAATGGGATGGTTTTGTGGGAGGAGAGGGAAGATAGAATTGATATAATTATATCATCATTTCCAAGTATTGAAGAAATAATTTCTAAAACTTAATGCATTCTTAGTCTTATGTTTTATAAAAGCAAAAGATCTTCCAGTTTTTTTCCCCAGAAACTTATTGTTTTTTTTTTTTCCAAAACAACACAGCAGAATCTACAAAATGTTTGGAGTTCTCTTAATTTTCTCACAATGAGTATATCTAAGTAAATGGTCTCTGAGAGTCAGCATTTCCGAAATCAGTGTACATTTGTAGCAAATATTCTTCGATTTGAGATATAAAAATACTTGATTCTAACACTTCAAGTGGATCCTATTGTACTATGAGTGTCTAGCATCTGTGAGTTCTGATTGCAGAGTTTCTGAGCATGAACACGTGTTAAGCCTATTGATAATATAGAATAAGTCACTTACTTCTAAATCTTTATAGGAACATCTCGTAGTATTTACCTTTTGACCTCAACTATATGACTCAGTCGGAGACTTTTGTGCTTGTCCTTTATGAGGTTTCTTGAACTTCCCCCATCTGTCAGATGTTTGGCACTGACCACAAAATATGCAAGTGTTTGCCCACCAAATTTTGATGCTGTTTCCATATCTCTCTTCTCTTAAGGAATCTAGAGTACTTGGTATGCTTTTAAGACTGCTCGTCTATCTCCTCACTCAGAAAGAATAGTATACATTTGCTAAACTTTATACAATATCTGCGTTCCTAAATCCATTCAAATGATCTCTCTGGTGATATATATATATATTTTTCTGGTGATATATATATATATATATATATATATNTATCCTTCACACCTTGCCTGGTTTGAATGTTCTGATCTTTCAAAATCTCCAGTTATAATGGCTACATCCTGAGAGAGAAATTATCCTAATGCCAGCTAGAAAGTGACTTCCTCTTCTGTGTGTTCTCTGAACCTGCTGTGGTGCTGCTCGCACTGTGACTTGCCAGAGCTGTCTAGATACAGTAAAGAATTTCTTCACAATTTGACTATAAAACCTCAAAGGAACTGCAACTTCTTTGACATTGGTAACTGACCAAACAGTTTTGATGAATGTTCAAGGAATTCCCCTAATTAATTTTAATATTACCTATTGAAACAGGGTCTTAAATCTCAGGCTGTTCTTAAACTTTCTATACAACTAATGATGACACTGAACTTCTGATTCTGTGATTGTAAGCATGTACCGCTATGCTTGCTTTATGTAGTATTGTGCATCTAATCAGGTCTTTGTGTATTCTAGACAAGCACTCACTAAGCTACAACCTTAGCTAGATAGGATGCCTATTAAGAAAGCATGCAAACTAAGGATATTAATTGACCATGGCATAACAATCAAAGACAATACCTCCTACAGAGGAACAATGTCTACATATAAAATGTCATTTGCCCTAGCACAGTGCAGCACACCTCTTAAAGTTCTGCTCAGAAAACAGGAATGTATCACAGGTGAGTATGATTGATGGCGAGAAAGACCAGGAAAACAGTGATAAATTGTATAACCTGTGAGATTGCATACAGAGGGACAATGCACTTCCCTTAAATTTACCATGAAGGTGAGGTTCAGAGATGTATGGTATTGTAATCAATGGGAATATAAGGATCATTATGTTAAGTCAAGGTGAAAAATAAATTGCAGTTGGAAAATGTCCAAATAAGAGTGTGAAATGACTGACTTTTAAAAAAGTTCCTGGTTTGAATTAACTTATGTTTGAGAAAAATTAGGAAATTCAATAAACTTTGATTGTGTTTGATCCATGCTCTAGCTTTCACAAATAAAACAAGATTTTAGTGTTGAGTTCCATATTCTCAAAGGGTCTAGTAGTGCTGAAAGCACTATTAAATAAAGGTTAATGAGATGTGACCAGGGATTTGAAATAAAGCAAGAACAACTAAATGGGATGGTTTTGTGGGAGGAGAGGGAAGATAGAATTGATATAATTATATCATCATTTCCAAGTATTGAAGAAATAATTTCTAAAACTTAATGCATTCTTAGTCTTATGTTTTATAAAAGCAAAAGATCTTCCAGTTTTTTTCCCCAGAAACTTATTGTTTTTTTTTTTTCCAAAACAACACAGCAGAATCTACAAAATGTTTGGAGTTCTCTTAATTTTCTCACAATGAGTATATCTAAGTAAATGGTCTCTGAGAGTCAGCATTTCCGAAATCAGTGTACATTTGTAGCAAATATTCTTCGATTTGAGATATAAAAATACTTGATTCTAACACTTCAAGTGGATCCTATTGTACTATGAGTGTCTAGCATCTGTGAGTTCTGATTGCAGAGTTTCTGAGCATGAACACGTGTTAAGCCTATTGATAATATAGAATAAGTCACTTACTTCTAAATCTTTATAGGAACATCTCGTAGTATTTACCTTTTGACCTCAACTATATGACTCAGTCGGAGACTTTTGTGCTTGTCCTTTATGAGGTTTCTTGAACTTCCCCCATCTGTCAGATGTTTGGCACTGACCACAAAATATGCAAGTGTTTGCCCACCAAATTTTGATGCTGTTTCCATATCTCTCTTCTCTTAAGGAATCTAGAGTACTTGGTATGCTTTTAAGACTGCTCGTCTATCTCCTCACTCAGAAAGAATAGTATACATTTGCTAAACTTTATACAATATCTGCGTTCCTAAATCCATTCAAATGATCTCTCTGGTGATATATATATATATTTTTCTGGTGATATATATATATATATATATATATATTTTTTTTTTTCGAGTCAGGGTTTCTCTGTGTGGCCTTGGCTATTCTGGAACTCACTCTGTAGACCAGGCAGACCTTGAACTCAGAAATCCACCTTTCTCTGCCTCCCAAGTGCTAGCATTGAAGGGATGTGTCACCACTGCCAAGCTATGATATTTTTAATTTAAAAATTCAAATGATGTGTTTTTGTCTTCCATTCTCCTCAGCCCAGTGCTTCACAGATACCTTCACCTTACTATCCCCCCCACATCATGTTCTTTTCCTCTCTGCCTAAAAAAACACTGAACACAGCAAAATAAAAGAGACACATAAACAAAATCACAAAAAGAAATCAAATAAGCAAAAAGAATAATAAGAAGAAACAATGCCAACACAAAACTAAAAGGCCACTAACAAAAAACACCATGGTGTTTGATTTTCGATGGCCAGCTACTACTAGCATGGGGCCACCCTGAGGTGTGGTTGATATACCTAATGCCACTCTCTTGGGAAGAAAAAATTTTCTCAGTGTCAGCCAGTAATAAATTTCAGAGTCCACCAGTATTAATTTTAATTGCAAAGAGTTTCTTGTTTATGGGTGAGACCCCATGTGTACTCACCTTTCTCCATTAAAGAGATGTGTGTGTGTGAAAAAAAATATGTATATATATACATATATGTGTGTGTGTGTGTGTGTGTGTGTGTGAAAAAAAATATGTATATATATACATATATGTGTGTGTGTGTGTGTGTGTGTGTGAAAAAATATGTATATATATACATATATGTGTGTGTGTGTGTGTTGTATGTTATACAAATATATTCATATTATATTTAACATACAAATTGTATGTTTTTCTTCCTAATTTATTTTCGATATGTATTAACCATTTATCTCCCATTTTGATGTATTTCTTACAATTTTGCAATTCTGGAAACTTCCGATTTTATAGTTTCCTGGCAGATCTTGTTGCTTAATAACTTTTCTGAACCAACTATGAAATTCAGTCTTTGTCACATGATGTACTGGTTAGCCTAGTACTTACCTAGAGACATGTAATAATTTCAGGAACACCAAGAAATCCTAAATAAATAACAACCCAGGGTGGTGTGTTTGGAACTCACAGGTAATACGTAGGAACTTCAGACTTGCTTACTTGCTAGTCTTTCTGACAGCAGTCAGACTGATGGTTTCTCCTGTGACCAAAACGTGTAGCAAGGCTGTTGGGAGCTGGATTAGCAAGGAGAGAAATGGAAATGGGCTAAGTTAGCGTATTAGGAGGCTTACTGTTCTTGGCAGGGATAGGCAATTTTTCTTGAATAGTTGCTCCTAGAATTGCTGAAAGCTATGGTTAATATCCACAGTTTGAGAATAGTACATTTGTTATTTTTGCTGGCTTTCTTGTTTTTATGAAGTAGAGAATTTTTAGACGTTCTTACTTAACTGACCATTCTTGCTGAGCATAACATTTTGCTCTGTCACAATTTTTATTAATTAATTTAAACTTGTCCAGCTTTATTAAGGTATAATTGAAAATAGATTCTGCACACATTTATCTTAGGCAGGGAGACATTTTCTGATATGGGTAAACATTTGAAAGGACTGTACTGGCATAATCAAATAACATCTCAACAAACACATATTATAAACACATAATTGTGTATATGATTATTAAGATCTACTCTTTTAGCAAATTTCAGCTATAAATGTTCTCTATTCTCAATCATATCTAAGTCCTGCCTTAGGTACAGGCAATTGTTCACTATACAGATACCATACAGACCACATTTTTAACAACATATCCTCCACCTGTTACACTGTGAGCTATAAGAAGCTACCATATATTTTTATGGCTTCCATTGGTTCTGCTTTTATATATACTATATAATTTAGAACACAAAGGACTTGTTTTCTGTGACTGGCTTCTTTCATTTAGTAATTACTTCCATTTTCTTTAGTATTTCTGAAAGTATGTTTTCTCTTTTCTATGTGGTTAATTTGTGAGTGTGTGTGTGTGTGTGTTATTTGTACAGTGGCTAAGCATGTTTTTATGTGCCTGGTGTATGCTTATATGTGTGTTTGTGTAATGTGTAATGTACATTTGTGTATTTTGTGTATGCTATGTGTAGCATGTGTTTATGAGGGTGAATGTGCTTCTCATGTGTGGTATATATGATGTACATGTGTACACATTCTGCGT
>NC_034604.1:24483192-24571468 GCF_900095145.1 Mus pahari | reverse complement strand
CATGAACTTTATGTCTTGAAAAACGTGTATTCTGACATATTTCAACTTTATAACCATATTATTTTTTGTTGTGGGATTAAATAAATTAGTGCTATTAAGTTACATAATAATTTTACTCTTATCAAATATATACTTTGTAAATATTTCTCCTGTGGATTCTTTTACTATTACAGAGGTTTTTGAAGAAAAGCATTGATGTGATCTGCTTATTTATTTTTAAATTGTTTTTCATGTGAATTTTGTCATGTACAAACAACTGTTATAACCATTTGCTTTATTTTTATTGAATACTCATTTTCAATACTGACATAAGGCAGGCTAAAATGTAAAATTACTATTTTAGATTTTTTTAAATTTTTGAATATATTATTTTATTTTGGTGTATGAGTCAACTTATTAAATCTTTGTAAAAAGAAATTATTTTCATATTTTAATGTGTGACATCATTATTGATAACATCAGATCTGATTGACTCTGTTGGGGTACATTATTTATGGGAATACTTACATTTTTATATTCTCATAGAGTTGCGACCCCTAAGAGATCTCCCTTCTCCTTCACACATCAGCAACTATTTAAACCCAAAGCCACACTATAGAGTAAACATTAGTCTTCACCTGAGGAGGAAAGATGAGAGCAAAAAAGGAGCATTGGCCAGTAGATACAGGGAGTTGGAGTGTTTATGAACAGAAACTTTTGGGTTTTCTGTAATGGAGAAGAAGCAGAACTGAAATAAATCCCACAAAGACATAGAGTGACACAAACTTACTGTTTTCTTTTTTAAAAAATAAATAAGGAAAATTTAATAACTGTATTTATTGGGTAAGAGAGTCATAACTCTACTATGGTTATGGGTCTTTCCTCTTCTTTATTTTTTTTCCCAAAAATATGAACTTAGGAAAAGCCAATTTCATGTGCTATTAATTTCATTCTCCACCATAAAAACCTTACTTCTACTGATGGAAAATGAAATTACCCTTTCTATATTCTTTTATCTTACAATTAAATCCCTTTTTTAAACCTTAAAATAAACTGTGCACATTACTTTTAATATAACTTCATTTTATGACAAAATTAAAAAATAGAAAGTGATTCATACTACTAAGACTAGCAAATTTTGCTACTTGAAGTAGTTGGCAAAATGATCTCCAAATTTACTGTTCAAAGCAGTAATAGAATACAATTATGGTGGAGATATATAATGTTACTTTTCCTTTAAATGGATATGTAGATATAGGACATTCTCTAGGCAATTGAAAAGGAAGCACCCATGTTGTGTTCATGTGTAAGTCCTCACTTTTTCAGTTACCATACCAACAACAATCAAGAAGCTGAGATTGTGAGGTAAAAAAGATAAAAACCTATCCTTTTCAATTGATTTAATAGTGGCCTTGAACACTTCACGTCAACCAAAAACACATGTTGGACTTATGCACAGACACGAATAAAATATTATCTTTGCATTTATACTCATTTATGATTTTTCTTCTTTATATAAACTTCAGATATATAGACTGTCAGCCCTTAAGACAAGAAGTTCAATACATTAAATCTCTACCACTTGCTATGTGGGAACTAATATAAAAATAGACAGGTGCAGTTAGACTGCTAAAGGGCAGACATCATTGATAGAAAATAGAGTACGTTTAATTGCATGAGATTAAGTTTAAAAATAAGGGATCAATAAATATCTAGAAACATAAAAATTAAGCATGAACGTGAGCAATCTTTATGAAACGATTATCTTAGATAGACTGGAATGTTGATGTAAGGTCTGCTAATTAGAAAAAAGTAAATCCCATATGGTTTCTCTGTGAATTGGGAGTAGGCTTTAATGGTTATACAATTCCAATAATATTCAAAATATTGTCGGTGTTATAATTGAATGGATGCTATGTCAAGGCTTCTTATTCAGACAACATAATTATAATCCAAAATTTAACTCAAACAAACTCTGGGGGAACAAATGAAGGTTATCTAACAATTTTTGCAATCTGTTAGAGGAAGTCTTGTTCAATAGATAAAAGAAATTTAATGTAATATTATATACAAATATTATGTATAACCATTTTTTAGCCTGGGAACACAAGAATTTTTGCTTCAGTATTTGGGGAACAATCAATGAAGTGAACCAGGCATGAGGAAATTCAAGGGCAAAGTTGGTTAACTGGCAAGGTTGGTTAAATGGCAAACAGTTTTAAAAGCCCCCACGAACTCCATAAGTCATTTCTTTTTTTACTGTTTTTATTAGATATTTTCTTCATTTACATTTTAAATGCTATACCCAAAGCCCCCTATACCCTCCCCCCACACCCTTGCTCCCCAACCCACCCACTCCCACTTCCTGGCACTGGCATTCCTCTGTACTGGGGCATATGATCTTCAGAAGATCAAGGGCCTCTCCTCCCATTGGTGGCTGACTAGGCCATCCTCTGCTACATAGGCAACTAGAGACACAGCTCTGGGGGTTACTGGTTAGTTCATATTGTTGTTCCTCCTATAGGGTTGCAGAACCCTTTAGCTCTTTGGGTACTTTCTCTAGCTCCTTCATTAGGGGCCCTGTATTCCATTTCTTATCGAAAACAAAACAAATGTCTGTAAATAGAAACAGAGAAATAAGAACTTTTTCCTAGAATTAAACACAATTCTACATCGTAAAACTCAAATATATCCAGTGCATCAGGAGTAAAAATCAGAGACGTTTACTAATTTAATAGTTAATCATCACTATTTTCATAGTTCTAAAATAACAATTTGTTCACTTAGTGGGTTCCAAATTCAGAGTTAACAGGTATGCCAGATATGAAAGCTATGACAATGTAAAACTTGTTCACCCTGGTTTAAATGGAATTATTTATTCTAGTGGGAACAACAGAAAATAAATAATAAAGGTTCTAAGATAAGGGAGAACCCAAAGGTGAGAAGGAATTGTGCAGCTTTTCCTTCAATTAGTATGCAGATATACTAAGTTCTACTTGCAAATTCACTGCAGACCTTTACTTTGTACCAGTTTCAATAGTGACAAATGTTACCAAAATACGAATGTACCTGTAAGTGTAGATGAATAGTGGAGAAACTGTGTGCATTTTCTTACAGAAAGTATGGCTTAATCATTCGATGAATGAATTAGTGTATAACCTTTTGATTTCAGAAAAAAAATTTTCTAGGAAAAACTGGGAAAAACAAAAGGTAATCTCACCCCCGCCCCGCACAGGAAGGTCAGGCATTATATAACATTACATACATCAGCCTCACAGACTCTCTTTCAGCCCTCTAAACAATGTTCTAAATGAGGGGTTTCATAAGGTGGATAGTGTCACCTCTAACTCTGTCCTAATATATATAGCTGCACCTATAACTTCTTGCAAGTGCCTTGAATGGGAAAATACAATCAATGATATTATATAGTATACCAGTTCATGGCAACACACCAGCTTACACTCAAAGAATGTTACAGGACACAGCAGAACTAAAATGATGTGGTTATATTTTAATATAAAAATTTTAAAAAGAATAAAGATTAACCAGAACCCTATTATTTATTCTTCTTTTTTTACATGTCTATTTATTAAGGATAGCACATGACAGGAATTATACCTAAAATTTGCAAAACAATAATGATGTTTTGAAACTCATCAAAGTCAAACCGTTTCTCTAGGGCTTTCCAGACTCATAGCAGGTCCTGCCCATACCCTAAAGCAGGCTTCATCATTCCTAGACTAGAGTTCATGCAATTTTCTCATACCCTGTAATGTTTCTTAGCCACAGTTTTCTGGTTCTTGTAAGTTAACTCAGTATGGTCTCTCATTACAGCCTTCATCAGTCAGGAATAGAATAAGATTGCATTTGGAATTGCATTTATATTCATAAAAACATGATTTATCTGTCATTTTTTATAGCTTCACCATCTAAACTATCTATAACTATTCAAAGTCCCTGTAAGTATTTATGTCACTCTAAATTGTTTTTAACTTCTAAAGTCCTTCAACATAGTCTACCCTGAGATTTTCTATAAACACATAGAATATAATCCTTAATTAAATTAATAAATTATTGATGACATGAGCAAGTTTTAGGGCTTGCCTGCGCTTTTTATTTTATATTTGTAAAATTCTCCTGGTGGCCAAAGAAAAGAAGAGTGTTTGGTAGGATAGGCGTTAGGCTGTGACTTTAAGAAATCGGCTGATTCTCACCAGGAGGATGCCTGTCAAGTTAGCATGTGGTAATCACCAAAAATGCTGACCACATTTGGGAAGTGTACAGTAACCTGTTGTCAATCTGTTTTTCCTGATTTTACTTCTATTCATAACATTACTTTAAAAAGGAAACTACTTAGGCATCTCACTTTGTGGCTGACAGAGCCAAAGAAAAATTTGAGCCAGTAAATGGGCACTGGGATTCAGAAAAAGAAATCAAAAGATGGGAGAATACATATCTGCACCCTGAACACAATGCCAGGGTAAATACTCAAGTTATGAGAATGTCTTTCAGTAGAACTGAGTTCCGAAACATGTCTTGTTTTTCTGATGTAGATATATAATGGCAGTAGGCTTAATAAAACACTTGATGTAGCTCATACTAAGAAGAAAAGGACAATAGTGACAACAGGCAGAGGTATTCAACTTGTGTAACTTTCATGCCAGCATGCAGTTCACAAATTAACATTTATCTGAAGAATAGTTGAGCAGCTTCCACAATGCGAGTGTGAATAACTCATAGTAAAACTGGAAACCAGTCAAGGTAAGTCAGACACTCTATCTACAATCTCTGTGTTCTGTCCTTGTCGGTCAGATTTCAAAAGCTTGAAGGGAGAAAACCTCAAAGTAGAGGATGGTAAGGATCTGGTGTGCCTCCAACAGGTAAGGAGGCTGAGGGCAGAGATCAACCCCTCTTTGCTACTCTTTCATCAAAGAAGGTAGAAAACTTCATCTCATAACTTCTACCATTTTATATGTAAATAAGAATTTCATGAATGAGTATATTAAGAAATAAAGTAGAAAAATGAAAAAAAGTACAAAGCCAGGACGACCATTCTGGTTTCTTATAGGGGGAATCATTTAGAACATTTCTTGACAATATTACTGCCACACTCCCAGGTTAGAGGTAGATACTTATGAAATGTCTTTGGTTTTATTGTTTGTTTGGTTTTCTTTTTTACTTTTGGTTATTCTTTCATTTGAGTATTTTGGGGCTGGTTGTGTGGTCTGAGACCACAGTCTGAGAAACATGTCTTAGCAAGACTTAGCATTATATAATAACTGTGAATTTATGTTCTTGAATTCAAGTCATTTAATGTCCTCAAATACAACTCAGTGTGATGAAAAAAAAAAGAAAAACAAAAAAAATAAAACAAAAACAAAATGGTATGTCTAGACAGAAAATGATATCTTATCTTCTTTCCATGGTGACAAATTCACCATGAACAGTCACATTTTTACCAGTATAAAAACATATCCTTTTCAGTATTTGTTAATTATTTGTTCATGACAAACATATATAAGTATTGGTAATTATTGCATTTGGTTAAGATTTTTTTTGACAGTATTTGGCATGACCTTCTAACATTTTGTACTGCACATATTTACATACTTTCTGTGATGTGTAAAATCCTTAGCTAGTTATTTTGGCAGCTTACTACATGCTTACCCAACAAGCAGCAGTGTTTTCATGACTTTTGTAGGACCTAATAATTGAATACAAAGTTCAATGAGAGCCACAGCATACTGAAACTAAGTATGTAATAACCTGAAAGTACTGATAAATTCCCCCCAAGACTTCTGGTTGCATTGCTAAAAGGAAAGAAATTCAAATAAGTATGTTGCCTACTGAGTGAGGTATAGATGTTTTTAACATCAACACCAGGGAGGTAGAGGCAGGAGGATCAGGTTTTAAGTCATCTTCAGTGATATTTTGAGTTTGCGAACCACCCTGAATGATTTAAGATCATACCATTAAAAACAAGCAAGAAAACAAACCAATAAACAAGCAAACAAACAAACGAAAGTAAAAGGTAGAGGTTGAAAAGGTGCCTTAGCAGTTTTGAGTGCATATTGTCCTCGCCCAACTCCTCCTGTGGACTAGAGGTTGGTTCCACATAAGCACACAGAATCCCATAACTCTGTATTACCAGCTCCCCGGGTGTCTGATACCTATGACCTCTGAGTTGTATGCCGATGCAACTAATGAGATTACAGAGCATTTGAAACACACAGGGATATACGGGAGGGTTCAGAATAGGAAGGAAAGAGAAATGGTTTTGTTATATTAATCTCAAAAGTAAAGTGAAATTTAAAGTAGTTTAAAAGAAAAAGAAAATAAAGCAAGATCAAACCCCACAAATCCACCAAATTGCTGAGATCCAAGCTCCTGGGAGGAAAGACAATCTACTGAGTTCAGCTTGCCTGTCTCCTGTATGGCTGTGTCTAAACGGTGGCTTTCCTGCCACATTTGGTTTGTGCAGTTTCGTCATACACTCAGTAGATCTGCCACAGAGTGTTACCCAATACCACAAACTTCCAGTGATCGTTTATAACATTAAAAACTGTTTACTCTTCTTTAGCCATGTGAGCCAAATCCTTAAATCTCCCTTCTCCTCTCACCTCGCTTGCTTCATTATGTCCACATGTGTGACTTGGGAGAGACACATAAAGTGGACTGTTCATTAAGAAAAGAAATCCGCAGCCCTTAAATCACGAATTTATGCAATTTTTAACTGTTTTTAACAAGCACAAAATGGTTTGCGGGAATTGTGCACAGATAGATCATTTTAATTTGAATCATTGTGGAATCATAAAAGACTCAGTTCTTTAATTTTGTGCCTTCAAGTCAGCTACTTTGATTAAAAAATAATAAAGCGTGAGAGCCAAGGGGTCCTTGCAGGTTCTCAGCAGCTTCTTTAGCTCCCTGATCCTCTGTGCTAATTCTCCTCATTAATATTAATAAGGGGTTGGTAGGCCATTGTGAAGCAGGAAGCAGGAAACAGGCAATTAATTGCTTACAGTATTTTTATATTTATTTTACACAATGAAAATAATATCAGGGGACCAACCATCTCCTAATCAATACCCCCTGCCTGGAGACCTACTATCTGCTAATCAATATGATCAGCCCGAGGAGTGACTGTCTGTTAATCAGTACTATCAGCTGTGTTGAAAGGAACACTTTCAAGTTCTTTTTGATAAGTTTCTCTTAAATCTTAGAAAACATGAAAATCCAGGGCATGTTTTTGAAATTAACAGTATTGAGCCGACTTTTACTTCAGCTGTCGGTTTGGAGAAAGAAAATGGAGCCTCTCCAGCTACATGCCTCTGAGTGTGTCTATGTCTGGGGGTTGAATCCAAAGGCAAGGAGACTTAAGTACATAGGAGATTCCAGATCAACCTTTTTGCTTGTTTGCAAGGTGTAATTTAAACAAATAAAACAAAACAAAGTCTTGGCAGTAAACAGTTGTATATTTTGAGTCCAACTTAATGAATTGTACAATGAGTTTTGGAAGTTCTAACACAGTTAATCTTGTCATAGACGAGCTGAGAGAGAACTTTAAGGAGGCCACACTCTAATCAGATGGCTTGTAGATAGCCCCAGGTTGTTTGCAGAAGGAAAGATATTTTCTTTAGTGATATCATCAGCAGGAATGAATCCATACACCTATGAAGAACCCTACATGAACTCGCAGAGCCACAAGACATACAGAAATGAAGGAATGAAATAAAGAAAGAGAATAAATAAGACATTAATGTGAAACTGTGATGAGGAAGGAAGCCCAGTGAGGATAATGGGATGAATATGATCAAACTAAATTATAATACTAATTTTAAAATCAATGGGGAAGTGGGGTAGTTTTAAGAAGGTTAAATAAACGTCCCAGATTTAGAGGTCAAAGGTTGTTCTTTACCAGAGATGAATGAAACTGTTCTAATATCTGAATTCTTGTCTGACTTGCAGAGAAAAGTCTGTATTCATGATATGTATAGAAAAGCCATTATCCATTGAAAGGCTCTGTTGATGCTGGTAGACGCTGTTCATTCAGAGTGAGCTCATTTCTTCTATTAGCCCCCTCTTTTCCATGAGTCCCATACCCTCCTCATGAAACCAATCAAAGATTTTTAAATGACTTAACTATATATATATATATATATATATATATATATATATATATATATATGTGTGTGTGTGTACATATCTTATGTAGCATAAAATTAATAGACGATTTTGAGTAAATATTTTCTAAGTAATGTAGCATGGAAAATAATTTCTGTGTTTGAAAGGCTGTGGATGTAGTTCAATTAGTAAAGTGCTTCCCTTGCATGCAGAAAGTCCTTGGTTCAATTCCAGGCATCTTACAAAACACCTGTGGTGGTATATACCTATGATCTCAGCACTTGGGAAGTAAAGACAAAAAAGATTAGGAATCCAAAGACAGCTTACATTACACCAAGCTTTCTCAAAACAAGAAATAATTTGTATATTTAAATTAAATTTAAAAATATATAGGAATACAGTGCTTATATACTCAGAATTTGAAATAACAAAATATGAAATTTTGACAAAGGAGGAGTAGACACTGGAATAAAATGACTAATTTGTAGAGTAGTATTCTGGGCATAAAATCTGCTACATTAACCCCATCCTAGTGATAGTGGCCAGTTCTAAGTCAAAGAAAAGGAGGAAGAAGGAGGAGGAGAAGGAGGAGGAGAAGGAGGAAGGGGAGTATGAACATGAGGAGGAGGAGGAGGAGGAGGAGGTTTGTGCTATAATACCTTTCTTGTCTGTAAGTATTTGAGGACTAAGACTTTCCAGACAATTTATGAAGTAGGAAGAAGGAGGAGGAGAAGGAGGAGGAGAAGGAGGAAGGGGAGGAGGAGGAGGAGGAGGAGGAGGAGGAGGAGGAGGAGGAAGATGAGAAAGAGGAGGAAGAGGAGGAAGAAGAACAGGTGAGAGGAAGAGGAAGAAGAAAAGTTATTGTGATGCTATGCAAGTTGCAAGTGAAAGTTATACTCCCACACACACATACCCACACAATTTGGACAAATGGATGTGTAACAGAGACCTTAAATATTGTTCATGTATACTGTCTCGATTCTTAAGCAAAACGAACGACACATAGGGACAAACTTTAAACTGGGAAGAGCTATTAGCAAGGACTTGGAAGATATGGGAAGCCATACATTTCTCTATGTTCAAAAGGCTTCCATTCACAAAACATTCATATAAAAATTGTTCATTTTCATTTGTAAGCCAGACAGTCCATGAGACTCACAGAGGTGATTCATAGCATCGTAGACTGTGATTTTAGCTTACTCTCTGTGCCTCAGAGATAAATGGTTATCAAGGACAGGTTAGATTTAAAGTCCTTTTCAAAAACATAATTTTGCAATATATTAACCAACTTACCAAAATGAAAAATGATATAAGAAAGTTAAAGAAAGTACCAGTAGTCATGTGACTATTTTATTTCTGTCCATTGGCTTTCTAAAGTCAGTGGTTAACCTGACTTTATTTACAGGGTACATTCTTGAATTTTTGATAGCTGCTGAGTTGTTCTAAAGCTAAGGATGATAGAAAACTTTTCAATACTAACATACAAAGGTATGCTCACAAAATAAAGGCTATTTCCAACAGTGTACTCTGAAAGCATCTCTTAATTGTAGTGAAAAGCCTTTTCTGGCTTTAAATTTGTTAAAAACTAAAATGATGTCTATATTTCTTAGAAACTACATTTAAAAGCAAAACATTAATGTGACTATTTTTCTTTTCTTATCATTTAAAATTGAAAATTAATCAGTATACTGTTTTACTCTTTCAGCATGGAAGCAAATGACTTAAAGGCTATTGTTCCTCACACTGAGAAAGAACACCACTTTTCCATAGATTCAGTTTCAATGTTTAAAGCTATTTAAGAGTCCCTTTAGACAAACTACCCATATTATGATTAGTAGAGCTGAATACATAGAAAATTGCAGATTTTTCTGGATGGCATGATGTTAATAGGAGCAGCTTACAGGATACTGAGCACCCATCTCCAGTGTGTCAACACTTCATCCTGACTCAGTCCTGGGTGGTCGTTGATGCCATCCTTTCCCTCTGCACCCATTTTCTCATGCCTCTAGGTTATAATTAATAAGTGCTTAAATGACACTCTAACATAACTGACTTCTTTACCCGGTTCCCACATAACTATTTTGTCCCTCTTTGGAACAGGCCCAGTTTACTTAAAATATCTTTGATATATTACTTGATCCTAAATTTTGAAACTTTTCTATGTTATCTGTGATAAAGCAAAATACCTGCCCAGACCTACTTTGTTCCACTGTGACCACATCAATGACTCTTATCAAAAATGATGAAGGTTTTGCCTAATGAGCCTGATTCTACAAGCTTCTTATAGGATGGGATTTCATGGTTCATACTATTTTAGCGTATTTCTGGGACAAATCTAAATCAAGTTGAAATGTATTTTCTCACCATCATTCAACATCCATGTAAGTGTTATGAAGGGCTTGCTGTGCTTAACACAATCAACAGTGGAGAATAGCAAAAGCAAGGAAGATCCTATATCATTAAAGACATCAAGATGATTTAGGATAAGTGCCAGGAGCTGAGTAAAGGATGGAAACAGGATCAGTATATTTTCAGGTATGTAACAGAGATGTAATTTCAGTGTGGGTGTGTGTTATAGTTGTCCTGTACAGTTGTTGGATTGGATAATTCATAACGTTGAACTGAAGTCCTCCAGTAAAGATGAATTTTCAAAACACCTCTTTTTCTAAAATGTACTGTGATTGTTGCTTGATAATACTCTAGATCTTTCTCTTTGGTGTTTTCAAAACATTGTCAGACAATAAGTGCTATTAGTATTTAATGTACAGATTTCATCTCCAAAATTAATTGACTGTACTCCTGGTAGATACTTTTAATTACTTCTTTCATGTTTATATTTTGAAATCATAAAATTGTTTTATCATTTTCCCTTTCTCTTTCTTCTTTTCAAAAACTTCTTATATATCTCTTCTTTTTCTAATTCATGGCCTCTTTTATTTTAAACATCCTCTCTCTCTCTCTCTCTCTCTCTCTCTCTCTCTCTCTCTCTCTCTCTCTCTCTCTCACACACACACACACACATATAACTTCTCAGTTCATGTATTGATATTTATGNAACTTCTTATATATCTCTTCTTTTTCTAATTCATAGCCCAAACATTATTTATTGTATTTCTCATCTCTCTCTCTCTCTCTCTCTCTCTCTCTCTCTCTCTCTCTCTCTCTCTCTCTCTCTCATTATTAAATATAACTTCTCAGTTCATGTATTGATATTTATGTGTGTGTTTTCAGGGGAGAAATTTCTTCTTCAGGGAAAAGCAGGCCAACTGGCAGATAATGATTAAAGGCCAACCTAGATGAGGACAACCTCATATTTCCAGACAAGATGTTCATGTTTCCCTGCTTTATTCACAAATATGCAGTTAAAGCCACATGTGACAGCAAATAACTATAATCACAAAACCTAGAAAGCTGACACAGGAGGGTCAGGAATGCCTGGGCAGTTTGAGACACCTAGTAAGAAGTTGTCTCAAATCAAACAAACAGGAAAGAAAGAAGGAAGGAAGGAAGGAAGGAAGGAAGGAAGGAAGGAAGGAAGGAAGGAAGGAAGGAAAGAAAGAAGGAAGGAAGGAAGGAAGGAAACAAGCATTGGTGTCCAGGAATTGCTTCACAAACCACACAACCACACAGGCCCAAGTCTGAGACATGTATATTTCATTTACCATATACCCCAGGATGACCAGGGCCATGGTCCAGATTTGAGACTTGAACAAAAGAGGATGTTAAATCCCAGGGAGGTCTTAGGAGCTTAAAATTCACTTCACTTTTCGATATTAGGAATGAATTTTTTCTTGGATTTGTAGGAACATGATAGAACCAAAATAATGAATGCCAGATTCCTTAATACCTGTGGATTTCAAAGATGAGTCTTTTGTTTCTCAAGTATGTGCTCGACGATCTTTATCTGGAACAGTACACTGAACACATGTCAGCCAGTGCCTCACATGAGAGCCAGTAAAAGATAAATGCTTTACACATAAACTAAAGAAACTTCTAAAAAAATAAAAGCCTTACTTTTCAAATGTAGAAAAATAAAATGACTACTGTGTACACATCAACTTAATTGTTTCCTGTTTAAAATCTTCTGCTACAACTAATAGAGAATTTGGAACAGGCATTTTAGAATTTTCAATTTTGGTTCTTTTCTTTAAAGTAAAGTATCAAATCATAAAATAGGCCAATAGAATGTAGAGATGAGAAGTATACTGTGACACTTTCGCAGTTTATCCCATCCCTGATCCAGGGCTGGTCACACTATACTTCATGGAAGAATCCTACCCTTATAGCAACATTTAAGTGTGATGCTATTATTATGTTAATATATAAATTTTTGAGCAATTATTTGCTTGTGACTTGCATAAATGCTTCTTTTTTTTCCAGGAAATCCCTTCATTATCTTTGCTTCATTAATATTTACCAGAAAAAGTGTGGGCAGCATTTGTTTCTGAGGAGCTATTTAGCATTAGTTCATTTCACAGAAACCACTGGCAGACCATTAGCATCTTTGTTCTGAGACTGACATCATTTAGTAACACTATTATCACACAGAGAGGCATAAGATGTGATAGGTGACTGTATTCAGTAACCTTAGTCTTAAGGTGTTATAGTGAGAACTACTCTGGATTTTACATGTCCATCAAATATGTCCGAATGGCACCATCACCCAGGAATTTCAAGTTTGACTCTGTAAGGAGAAAAGTGCTATTTAAAAGAAGAAAATGTTGATATTTTTAGAAAACAAATATTTTCTACATATATGCACAAAGAATCTGTGCATTTATAAAAGAACAAATAATTTTCTAATTGCCCCCTATTTTTTACCCATCATGGAAGAAATATATTCATTATGCAGAGACCTACGTACTCTTTTAAATGGCATCAAAGGAAGTCATTATTATATTTCACCTTTTATGATTAGAATTAAGATACAAAGGCAGTTAGTAGTTTAATTATGACTTAGTGTAGACGATAATCTCCAGTATGTCAAAGATAATATCATGAAAAGTAATACTAAGTCCAGATAAACTAAATGGTAGATTAATGCTAACATATTATCCATAAATTATCACACATTCACCAGTAGCTACTGAAAAGGATTAAGCACATGATGATACCCAGTTTCTTTCCATATAAAAACTACACTGAGTTCCTAGTTAGCAGTGGTACACTATATACCCAAACCCACTGAGAATCTGTTCTCTTTTCAAGTGTAATTCTGAGGTAGAACCTAAAGCTAAATGCAAAGTTTGGAGCTTCAGTATAAAATAATATTCATACTTTTGAGAGGGAGCTGTTAGCCCCCTAAAAAAAAGTATAATTGTTTTGCAGAATGTCTAGTTAGTATAAGGATGCTCCCATGTCAAATGGAGTGTCCTTTATTTATTTGTTTATTATAAACAACCTCTCAAGGGAAAATGCAACGGTGCTTAAGACTCATTTATATTTGTAGTTCAATGTAAGATGATGTATAAATGTCTTATGAATAAATGAATGAGTGAATGAATGAATGGACAAATGAATGTCATAGAAGTAGGCTAGCTCCTTTATTACAAATTGAAATGAATTAAGGTTAATTCCATTGGGGACAACTCAAAGAGATATAGAAACAACACATGTGGCATATGGTTTATGTAATAAAAGAATCTACTACTGTCATTTCTCTAAACTGGTATAATTTGTCCTGCATTCTAACTACCAATTCTTATGTCCATAGATAATTGTTGTACCCCTATGCTATGATGTTCACTGTGTTTTCGGTGCAAAATTGTGTTACACATGTATCAAATAGAACTAGACACCCTGCTATTGCTAGTTGTTCTCCACATTCTGATTAGCTATGGCTTCCTGTAACCTTTCTGCAGGAAAAAAAAAAAAAAAGAAGAAACTTCATTGATGAGAAGTGAGATCTACGTTTTCAGTGAGGGTAAGGATAACTATCTAGATTCATCCTGGCCTTTCATCATTTTTCATGTTTAAGCCTTTAACCTACCTTAGTTGTCATTTGATTTATTTCTTTTGATTTAGCATCTCTCTAAGAACATGCACATCTCCTACCTGCTCCATAAACTTGCCAATTTTTTCACTTCGATGAAATATTAATACGGTAAACAGGAAACTTCCTCAGGTCTTCAAGTCTCTCTATCCACACAGCCAGATTACCACCTCTCTTATGCAATTGTTTCAATTTTTATCTTCAGTACAAAGTTCTCACTTTGCATCTATCCTCAGTACTGCACCCTGCTTTCTCTGGATATTGTTGAATGACCTTCCTCTAAAATGTAACTAACTACGCACTTAACTCTTTGCAAATGGATTCTGTAATGCCAGGTAGTAAGCTTAGGGTAAGCACTGTGTGCAAGTGCACAATTTGTGTCCATTACTGACCTCCCTGGTTTCATCTGTAGCATATGGTCTAGGAGTGATGATATTGTGTGGTTCATCAACCCATCTCCTTGCCAGGTCTACACATTTCCACAAGGTTATTACTCTCTCCATATGACTACCCTTCCCCATTATTTATCCTTACCTAAAGTGTTCCTTTCAAACACTACACTAAGATCTTCACTTTATTCTGCTTTGACAGAAATGGACTCAATGATTTTAATGATTCTTTTACTCATGTATGTGGAGAAAATGTGTATGCATGTGTGCCTTTGTGCATACGTGTGTGTGTGTGTGTGTGTGTGTGTGTGTGTGTGTGTGTGTGTGTGTGCTGTGCTGTGCTGTGCTGTGGTAAGGACTTTCAAAGTAATTTTGTTTTGAGGTAGGACTTTTCACTGACTATGGAGATCATTGATCCATCTAGGCAGGCTACCCAGTGAGTTCCTGCTGTTTGCACCCCTCTGCACAGGGCTGTGATCCCAAATGCCAACCATGGCATCTGCTTTTTATGTAAGTGCTCTAAAGTCCCTCATGCTTGTGCTTGTAGAGCAGGCACATTACAGAATGAGCCACCTCACAGGTCAGCAGGCAGTGACTCTATATATGTGGGTTACTAGATTCTATAAGCAGACTAAGTGACTTCCTGTCATTGTAGATACTTACTAAAAACACATCACCTGGCACCTCAGGGAAGTACTTAGCATCCCGTAATAGCCACACCTCAATGTGAACAATACACATTTTATCCTGTTCCTTTCTATATTTACAAAACCCAAAACAGTGTGGGTGCTGACTAACGATGGTTGAAGGATTGAATAAATGAAGTAGTGTTGGTTTTATTATTGTTGTTGTCATTGAATACAGTACTTGATGTGAACTTGATTATCTTCTTTGCCTCGTTTTGACTCCTAGAGTGGCAGGCTTGCAGAAAGTTCACTGCTTAGAGAGCAGGTGATGATGTTATTATCTACCCACCAGCCCTCCTACAGCCATTCTTAATTCTGCAGGGCATTAAGTCATAACAGAAAAATGCATTTCATTTAATAACTTCTGCACATGGGACACAGATAGTCAATATGTGGTAAATAAGTCTGTTTCCATATATAGTGGGAACTGTGTGATTCTGAGAAATGCATTGATCTCAAATGGCAGTTAGTCTTCTTTAGGGAGAATATTTCAAATAAAGCTGTGAGGGTGTTTGAAGGCATCAACACTTTGATGTTTCAAAGCCTCAATTATTCAGGCACTGTGCAGTTGAGCATTGTACAGCTGCCAGAGCCATATTAGCACAGCTCAGTTGGTTAAGTTGCCATGTTCAGTGAGTCTTCTTGTACTAGAAATTAAAGAAGAGTTCTTTCATTTTAGTAGCTCCAAAGCCTTTCACAATCTTCACACTGTGGCTTTAAAATTCAGCATTGTTTAATTGCTTGCCATCTGAATGCAACGCTGATGGAATGCAGTTTCTTGTGTTATAAGTTCAGTGTGCACTCTAAGGCAGAGGGAACTTTAGATATTGTTGATTAAAACCTGTTATTGAATCAAGGGCCCATTGAAGCCAGAATTGTATTAGATTATTCAAGAGGAGTTAATACACAGTGTTTTTATCGTGGGTAGTAGGCGACTCAGCTACAAACATGACCATCTTATCCTACTCAAAACATATATGGCCCTCCTCGACGATGGATCTGAGAACTTTTCCCCAAGAAATCATTGGGATGTAGGACTGCATTATAAAACATATCTTTACACCATTCCATGAGATGGGAAGACAGTCTTGCCTGATTTCCTGGCCTCTGCTGGGAAGTACCACCTTTCCTATTTTGATATAAACACAAGTAGTTACCTGTCGTGTCCCAGAACAATTCACTTCAAAACAAATACATTTTCTCAGACACAAAGAATAGATTTGTTTTATTCTGAACTTGTCTGAAAATACTACTTTGATTGAATAATCTTAGCAGTTAAAATTAATTTAAAATAATAATTAATCAAAACAAGGCCATGAGTTTTGAAGAAAGCTAGGAGACGTATATGGAAGGATTGGAAGAGAAGAAATGAAGGAGCAAAGTAATATAATTATATTATGATCTCAAAAATAAAAGAAATAATTAAAAAAATTTGGGGAAGTAATGGAGAAATCAGATTAAATGTTCTATTAGTAATTACAGTAATTACAACTTCCACTTTTCACATCCAGACCTATGTGAAATCTAATTCTTAATAGATTCAATCAATCATGTGATTGTTTAATCAAGGGGGAAAAAAACAGTGTTCATGGTACCTGCTGCTCTTGGATGGGTTTTTCTAAAGGACCATTTCAAAAGGCTGAAATTGCAACATTAATATTAACTCTCAGGACCACTTAGATGTCTTTCTACTCCCATGCATGGTTTTCTACCTTTGGGCTTGAGCTCAGCTTGATGTTCAGATGCACATCTGCAGTTCAGCAACACCAGACCCAGTACACAATGGCGGACTCTGTTAAGAGAAGAGTGACCATTTATGAGGAATCCTCTGCCTTGTCCAGCACAGTATGAGCTCCTTGCCCTCATTTATATCTCTTACCATCTGCCACATTTACTTGGTTTGTAACACCCATTGCCTTGTGACATCTGTTCTATTTTTTAACTGATATTGCCCGTGACCTTTTTAATGTATGTGTCTTGTCGCCCTAACTAGATGGAACACTCCTTGAGGACAGGTCACGAATTGCATGATCGATTTTTACACCTAGAGCAAACCTTAGTGATCAAAAGGTTCAGCACCTCATTTTATATGTGAGGAAAAAGGAATCCGGGAGAAGCTATGCAACCGGCTTAAGGTCAAACAATAACTTACTTACAGGACCAGAAATAGAGTCCTTGACTTAAAATACACTGCTTTCTACAATGTAGCTTTCATAATGCGTTAGAGTTGAAAGGGGGATTAGTAATGCAAGTTACTCAGTTTATAGACTAGAGGACCAAGCACGGAAAAGTTGTCAATTGTGGCCAATGCCACACAGGGTCTAGGCCAGCAATTCAGGAAGTATTCCAGTCTCCCTGCTTAGCATACAATGTTTTATTCATTCATCTAAGACTGTTCGCCTTTATCTCCAAAATTCCCTGTGTAAAGTAAATATCTATTAAATATTAGTTTAATTGTATATATAAGCTATAACGGACTTCAGCAAAGAGCTATAGAATCTGACATGTCAATGGAAATAAAAATAAATAATTAAGTTCAAGATTGAGCTTTGAACCCCTTTCTATTCAATACTAACACTGTATTACACCCTAAAAGAGTTCAGCTCTCTCCTGAGTAGGTATAGGCATACTTTTAATTACAAAAGGAAATAAACTTATATTTCTATATAAGGAATAATGTTATTCTGTGCTCCATGTAACCATGGAGGTTCCAACTCTCAGCCTCATGTCAATACACTTGGCAGCCAGAAACATGTGATGTTTATAGAATTTCAAAAACTAGTGTTGTAAAAAAATGAAACCTCCATCTTTACAAGCCCCTCAGTCCCAGAGTTTTCACACTTATACTAGGCTTGGTTTTTGGGTTTTTTTTTTTATTGTTGTTGTTGTTTTCTGTATTTAATAACCTTTACTCAATAACACTGACTACAAGATTCAGCAAATGACTGTGACTGTGATTCTGTGAAGAAATTATGCAGTTGGGGGGGGTCTCAGCTCAGGGTGCAGAGAAAAACGTATATAGAGAACATCTGATCAGGATTGTTGGTCTTGTGGGATGATTATTATGTAGGTCTTGTAAGAAGGTCTCTGTTCATGGTTAATTGTACAATTTGCATCAAATTATTCTTGCCTTTGATGAGGGCGTGTGTGTGTGTGTGTATGTGTGTGTGTGTGTGTCTGTCTGTCTGTCTGTCTGTCTATCAATGTGTGTGTGTGTGTGTGTGTGTGTGTGTAAAAATTATTTAATATTCTTTAGGGAAACTGCAAGCGTCAAGTTGTTCTTCACTGGAATGTATTTAAGAGTGCATGAAATGTTCTAGTTACTGAGACCAAAAGAGTCAGCTTTCTACCTGATTCTTTCAAATAGTCTTTTCTTTCCCAGCAGAACACACAGAACTTAGAATCCCGTGGAAATATCATTGAGGCTAAACTGTCATGTTCACAGGAATAAATTACAGTAGTAATTGTTGCCCATTGGAAGTCCCTAGGGTTTATGGGGTATACATAAATTTCATGCATGCATGTTAATGTATAATCAATATTATCTTTGCTTCAAATGTCTTCAGACCCCTCTTGCTACCTCCAGTCTTCTTCCATCCTCACCATTTCTAAGTCCTAGTGATTGTTTGAAACTGATCAAAAAACAAACAAACAAAAAACTTAAGCGAAGATTTGGTCTTTTACATTTTAGATATACACTCAAAGTTCCTGATGCCATTTTCTCATGTAATCTTTTGGCATTATTATTATTATTATTATTATTATTATTATTATTACTATTATCATGTTAAGTTCTAGCATTATAAGTCAGGAGACCCCAAACTTACGATCCTCCTGCCTCAGAATACCAAGTACTAGGAATGTAGGCTCTTGTCATTTCTCACTATATTTTTATTTTATTTTTAATGGCTGATCTTGTGTTCTTCACTTTAACCATATAGGCTTGAGTTATGAAGTTCATCAATGCCAACGGCTTACTTTCTGGTATTTGAATGTGACATTTGCATGCAACAGGGCTCTGCTCTATAAGTTTGCCAGAACTTCAAAGTTTGAAACAGTAGTGAATATTTTTACGTGTTTTCATGTAGAATGATAAAAAAAGAAATATTTGCAATGAAATTTCCAGCTGAAAATTGAAAAACAAAAAACCATAAAACCCAAGAGGATCACGATTATTAAATATGTATCCATAAAATTAACTACCTTAAACAGGCAATAACATCACCACAGCCACCAAGCGTTCCCTCAGCATGATGATATATAAAAAACAAGCCTGGCTTGCTATTCCTAACACTAAGCTCAGCTTACAAATCAGGAAGACTAAGAGGAGTTAAAAATGCATTAGTCCTAGCCCCTCTTGCATTTCAATTTTCCAAATCTAAATTCTGTGCACTAATATCTTTATTTGTCAGACTAGAAGCTTTCTACAAAGTTTTCCTGAAAGTAACTTAAAGAAAGAATGGAGAGACTTATAATTTATTGCATCATTGATAGAAAAAGAAACTTAGTTAATTTTTAAAAAGCTTCAGGTCACTATATATCTTAATTAATTTCAGCTGTAATTGTAGAGTGTTCCAAATACTAGGCAGCAGAAAATAAATATAGAAAGCAAACTGGAGCTGTTTAATTCTTTTAGTTCATTAAAACCTATTCCAGTCTTTGATGGTGTGTGAAATCACAGTATTCTATCAATCATGATCTCAAAAGATTTCAGAAACATTTTTAAGTGAAAAGTAAGTAAATTATGGGATTGTCTTTTAAAATGTTTTATAACATCATTACTTCAAATAATGTCAGTTACTCAGTACCAGAGTGAATTGTTATGGGACATTTGGATTGCAAAGGGGTGTGATTATCATTGTATATTCTGGTATAAAAAAGATTTTTGCTAGATTACTTTTTATCGGCTCATGAATTTAGATGCAGTTCTCTTAGTTCAGTGATGGGACTGTCTGGGGGTAGATATACACAGCACTCCAGACTGGCTGCCATTGGAAACAGGCAATCTGAATTTAATAGCTCTGGGTGGGGAGGGATCAGAAGCTTTCATGGGGAAAACTCTCTGAACAAATAGCTAGAGCAAAGGATGAGATTTCCGTGAAAAGCTTGCCAGGTACTGGCTGAGCTCTCCATCTCTATGTGTGAGGCAGGCAGAGCAGAGAGTGCTCCTGCATACATTCATTCCAAGGCAGTCTACGGATGATGCTTCCTGATTTCCCCAATCATCACCTACCAGCTAAGGCCTCTCTGATCCTCAGAATTACTCCCTTAACTGGCCATTTTTTTTTTTCATTTAATGTACCTTTATTGACAATGACATCAACAGTGTTCAGCCCATGTCCTGATGAAGAATGATGTATGTCTCTCATTAATATTCATTTAAGAAAATAATTCCTGAGACTGCTCCACCTGGAGATCCATTCCATATACAGTCGCCAAATCCGGACGCTATTGCGGATGCCAAGAAGTGCTTGCTGACAGGAGCCTGATGTAGCTGTCTCCTGAGAGGCTCTACCAGAGTCTGACAAATACAGAGGTGAATGCTCGAAGTCAACCATTGAACTGAGCACGGGGTCCCTGATGGAGGAATTGGAGAAGGGACTGAAGGAACTGAGGGGTTTTGCAGTCCCATGGAGGGCTAATATCTAAAATATGTAAAGAACTCAAAAATCTTCACATCAATAAATTTAGTTGACATCAAGTTAAAAAACAGGATATAGATCTAAACACAGTATTTTCACTAGGGTAAACACAAATGGCTGAGAAACACTTAAAGACATGTTCAGTATCCTTAGTCATCAGGGAAATGCCAATCAAAACTACATTGGGATTTATTTAATACCAATCAGAATAACTAAGATCAATAACACAAATGACAGTTTATGCTGCCAAGGATGCAGAGTAAAGGCAACACCCATCCATTGCCAGTGGTACTCCTCTTCTATAGAAGACTGTAGAAGCAGATTCTATTACACTGCTGTATAAGTGCTTAATTAAAAAAACAAACTTGACAGTATGTTTACCAAAATCACTTCTTATAGTCCCTGGCATGTCAATACTAAATACTTATTAATAATTTTTAAATAAGTATGGCCTAGAGTAGGTCTATGAATTTAATGTTGATATCATAAACGTTGGGTATGCTTATTAAGGATAAGCTAAGATCAGGTGAGAATAACACCTCTAACAAGTGTAGTGCATACTCCTGTGATGTGTTATGGTTGTATTGGATGTACTTTGACCATTTTCAGTATCTGCTATGTTCACCAGGGTCTGTGTGAACCTATGCACTCCAGCTGTGGATGACTGCATTCTTACTGTTAGGCACACACGTGTATATGATCTTAGGTGTTCCAGGATTGACAGCTGACACTGAGTGATGAGTGGGACTAGAGGGAAGGGGCAATACCTATAAGAAGCGCTTCGTAAAGGAGCCACATGGATATATATTCCTGAGGGACTTACTCTCTGGAGCATGTATGTTAAAAATACCAGAAGATCTGTTTGCCCATTTTCTATTAGTCATATATTTGGGAGCTGTATGTCAATTAGTTTTTAATCATACAAACACTACCCTAGCTTGGCGTTGGTATATATAAGTTCTGGTATGAAGAAGAGCTCCTGACATATATAGCAACTTCTTCCTTTTCTTCCCCATTTATCACTAGCTCTTACCTTCTTCAAGGCAAAACTATAACACATCCAAATGCATAACCTGTTACAGACCTCACAGAACTTCTGCCCTGACAGCAATCTTCTGACTCTTGCCCATCAATCAGGTCTAGGATGAAAGCCAAGGGGAGGCTTTTCTCGATGATGGACCTAATTATAAAGAAAACAGGAATGCATTATCAGGTGCATTATACAGAGCCACCTGAGCACTGTGAAATTGTTTGCACAGTTTCTTCACCTTTCTTCTTTTTTTGGGTATTTGTGTGTCCTGTTTTGCTCTCTCAAAAAGAAACAACTGTTAGTTGAAATGCATAGTGGTGGGATGAGCAGTTAGTAACCTGCTCATCTTGACCTTGGGGTGAGTATGTGCAGTGTAGTAAGGGCTGATTTTTTTCAGGTTAATTTCCTCTATATTTGAATTGTTTCTGACAACATAAAATTATTGAGAAACACTATAGTTCACTCTATATCTGTTTCCAGTTATTAGTCTCCATCAAAGCTTTTCAAACCATATGGTTTTGTAAAGAAGCATGTTTAATTTTAATGATTTATATTTTTCCTCTATTTAATCTAGATCGAGTTGAGTGTTATTTAAAAATAATACAGGTTCAACTTTGGAATAATTAGGATATTTAGAAAAGAAACAAATAGGGAATTTATTTTGACAGTCAATTGAAACTCTGATTCCGTGATACCTAAAACCATGTGACTTAAAATGTTTAAGCAGCTGGGCAGTGGTGGCGCAAGCCTTTAATCCCTGCACTTAGGAGCCAGAGGTCAGCAGAGTTCTGAGTCTGAGGCCAGCCTATCCTACAGAGGAAGTTAAAGGACAGCCAGGACTACACAGAGAAACCCTATAAGTTTTGAGCAACAGTGATCTCAGTGTTTAAAGTTTGGTTTTTGTTTTTGTTTTGTTTTGTTTTGTTTTGTTTGTTTTTTTGTTTTTGTTTTTTGAGGGGTGTGTACTGCTCACATTACATTCTCCACTCAGGTTCTAGAGCTATGACATAAGACTTAGAAGCAAGAGAACAAACCTTTCATTTTTTTCGGGTATGTTTAGTAAGTAATATTAAACATCTGAGGTCTTGCAGCTGTTTAAGCTTCATATGGAAAACTAAGGACTAGCCGAATTAAGATCTGTTTAGACGGGCACCTTGTGGTTGAAAAAACATTTTCGAGCTTGCGAAATGCCATGTGCCCATAAACCCAGCAGTCAGAATGTGGAAGCAAGGCGACTTTGAGTTTGATGCCAACCTCATGTACATGGAGAATGCTGCCACATAACCAACACAAGCTTCTTTAATCCTATTTTAAAGTAAACCTTTCATAATGGAGTAGTAAATAGCTCCAGTTTGATTCTCCACACCATCATATTTCAGTTTGGAAAATTTTGCAGATACAAACCTGAGTTTACAAATGCAAAAGAGGGAGTTGAGAGCTGAGGGGACCAACGTGTTACTAAGAGGTCTTTTATTGTTATTATTAGATATTTTCTTCATTTACATTTCAAATGCTATTCTGAAAGTCCCCTATACCCTCCCCTGCCCATTGCCTTTATATATTTAGTTGAAGGGAAGGAAAAAAAAAGTCTAAACCTACAATCAGCTGCAGAATTCACCTAAAATGTTCTGAAAACAGAGAAAGCATACCTGTATCAACTGTATTGTTAAATGAATATCTGCAACAGGGTTTCCCAGGCCTAAATCCTATGAACACCGAGCACAGGCTATAACATCCATTCTCTACTGCTGCTTCTATACCATCAGGTCAAGTCTACACTATGTGTGGAATTTCTGTCTGTTATTGACTAAGAGTACTCATACAGGTGTGTGTGTGTGTGTGTGTGTGTGTGTGTGTGTGTGTGTGTGTGTGTTATCAAAGGTACTTTTGCCTTCCAAACCGATTTTGGCCATGTCTTTGAAATCCTGTGTGTGGCACATGAGCGAAATGAGAGGAAGCTGCAAGGTCATCAGGCATTTACAAACGGCTCAACAATGTCTGAGAGAAGGAAGACATGATAGCCAAACAGGATCTGCTCTCTCTAGATAAACAGTCTCTCAGTCCTTCTTGTCCCCATTAAAATGACTGACAGGAGCTCCCTGATCTTAGAGAGAGGAGAAAGATAATCAAGCCAGAAACAGGGCTGAGCCAGTGTTCCTGAAAGATTTCAGAACCTAGCTGTGTGATTCCAGATTGCACAAATATGAACACAGGAAAGGTGTTTAGGGGTTTGAAGTCAGAGACTTTGTTTGTTTTTTATTAATGTTGTATAGTGAGATATGTAACTTTTCTCTTCCTTGTGACCCAGAGTTTAGGACAGTACACAAGCCCTCTATCCTGGGTAGCCACACATTCTGTCCTTGAGCTAAACCCTGAAATCCTTAAATTAAGATTGTTAAAAGCTGCACATCTGCCTCACATGTGCTGAGGTCCTGTGTAGGTTCTTTGGGTGATGGTTCAGTTAAAGCTGTTTGCTGACTGTGGAATATATTCCCCTAACTGGGATGACTTGTCTGGACTCAGAGGGAGAGGATGAGCTAAGCCCTGTAGAGACTTGGTATGCCAGGGGATACCTGGGAGGGGCACCCTACCACAGTAGAAGGTGAAGAAGGATGGGGAGCTACTGTGTGAGGAGAATAGAGACAGATATCAGAATATAAAGTGAAAAAAACATTAAAATAAGAGATTTTATAAGGCATCCTGACTTCTGTTTTTTTGCTTAGAGGTCTGGGAAATTCTTTGCCCCAGTCTTATAATGAGAACTGAGCTGAGCAACTATGGAAAGGACATAGAATTCCTCACATGACCCCTTCCCATTAATGCGGTATTGGGATTCAGGGGTATCAGGTATGCTAAATAAGTTCTACCCAGGAACTTCAGCTTTAACCCATGTAGTAGGATTTGTTGGACTAGAACTCAGATGCATGAGCAGCTAGTAATGAACGTGGGGAGAAGCAGATGCCCTCAGGAGAAGCAGACCTTCAGCTACGGTTTCTACTGGAAAGCTTCTACTTGCATCCTCTTCTAGAAATATTTCTGCAGATATAACCTGTAAATGACAGACTAGATCGATTTAGAAGAAAATTGAAAGCAGCTTTTCTTGTGGTTGAATGTACTGGCTGGGATGAAGAATAGAATGTTGGCCAATGCAGGAATGTTTTGGCCTAATCTCACTTAAGGAAAACTAATTCAACCCTGCCAGAGCTCCTAATGAAGAATGAAGGAAATCCATCTAGTTTGAATCACAAGTCATGGGGAAATGAACAGCTACAGGGGCAAGTGAGGATATCATTGGAAATCTGGCGACAATGTGAGTGCCTTAGAAAGACTCAGATGCACCCAGCATGCATTAGACATGAGTGCACAAATATACAGCCTTTTGTGTGCTGTGGGAGCAAGACAATCAGAAGAGCTCAACACATCCCACTTCTTCCTGGATTAAAATAAACCCACATGTTAAGTGTGTAGTAATATGAGAGTTACTTTCACCTGACACATTACAAAAACATTTTCTGCATGTCTGCTATAATATGTAGTAGTAGTAGTAGTAGTAGTAGTAGTAGTAGTAGTATTTTACTTTCAATTAAATGTTCATATCCTTGCAGATAGGCAGAAAATATACACATTTCCTTGATTAGCATCTTTGAAGTTCTAATGGGGAAAAAGTAATAGTATACAACATCAAGAATGAATCAATGGCAGAAGAATAATCTCTGCAATGACAGTCAAAGGGGAGAGCTAAACAGAAATGTATAGTATATATTTTCAATGTTTTATCATGAGTTTCAGAAGTTAACTTAAAAACAATTGAACTTGAGTAGCAAGCCTTGTAAACCATTTTAAAGAGGAAAAGATCATAAAACAAGCAAAATATCAATAAGCCACCTATGATATCAAGGATATAACTTGTTGCCCTAAGGAATCTATAACTAGAATCCTAAAGAAATGGTGGAAAACAAAATTATAAAAATTACTGAAGAGATAGTGGACACGGATTTCACAAAAGTACTGCTATATCTAAGTCCTGTATATTGAAGAAGCAGAAGGAATTCTGTTTTCTGGGTGCTGCTTCTGTTCTTATCCAGGGCTAAGCAAACATGAAAAGCATACATGGAGAGAGAAAGAGGGAGAGGGAGAGGGGAAGGGGAGAGGAGGGGGAGGAGGAGAGGGAAGGGGAAGAGGGGAGGGGGAGGGGAAGAGGGAGGAGGAGTGGGAGAGAGGGAGGGGGAGAGAGAGAGAGAGAGAGAGAGAGAGAGAGAGAGAGAGAGAGAGAACAGGTCACATAGCCCACCAACAGATAAGGAACACTATTATATCTAATTATCACTAGACATTAAGCAAATAGGAGATACTAAAAAAGATGTACTTAAAGATCCAAAATGGATGCAAACACAGACAAACACAGTAAAAGACTCCAAACAAAGAATATTTCTAGCTAGCAAAGGCATCCTTCAACAGAAAACTGCAAACAAAAGCCTGTTTAAATAAACAACAAACAAACAAACAATGGAGGGACCTCATTGTCTGCAGTCCCACCCTGAAAAGGACAATGTTTTGTAAAAGACAAGTTTAGGGGTGGGGCGACCACATCTGGAAGGACAACATTGAAAATGAGTAATAAATCTACCCAGAAAATAAAGATGAAAGAAAGTCAAAGGCATATTTTTCCTTATATAAATATCTATCTCTATTTAAAGCAAAAATAATAACTACTAGTGTTTATTGCACAATGAAAGCACTAAAATCTTATTTAAAGATTATCTTCATTAGAAATGCCTGGGCGGAAGTGTACCACTGAGAACAATGTAAACACATATAATACTGAGCAAGACAGGTAACAATGCAACAGAGAATCTTCTTGCAGTAGGTGGGAACTAACATGTAGACCCTCAACTGTACAGTATACAGAGTGAGAGACTTTGGAGAGCCAGGTCCTCAATGGGATGTCTTCATCAAATCCCTCCTGTCAGCGTTCAGGGAGTTACACAGAAAAGGAGGCAGAAAGATTCTAAGGGATTGATGACTCCAAGGAAACAAGAGTCTTCCAGGCACAGGCGAGTCTTGGAAGAACCCAACTGCCCTTCACTGCTGAGCCATTTCACAAGTCCAATAGCCAACTTTTTTTCATATGATATATTTACATCATGTTTTCTTCTCCAACTCTTCCCAGATCCTTTCCATCTGCCCATCCTCTACCCTTTCTCTCCTCTCTCCCAATTGATGTGCCTCTCTCTCTCTCAGAAATGAAAACAAAAACAAAAAAACCCCACAAAATTAAAAATAAAAGGAAACAGTGAAAGACCAATAAGATTAAATGAATAAATGAACAAATAAATGATGAATGAATGAATAGAATGAACAAAATTGTTCACACTCTCAAACAAACCAAACCCTTAAAGTTAATTGTTTGTTGGCCAACTTCTCCTGGGCTCAAGGCCTTCTCTATGCAGTGTCAATACATTGGAGAAAAGTGCAAATGATTTATACACACATACTACACACAAACACACAAGCTATTACATTTATAAATTATTTGCAGTTCCTTACTTCCCAGGGGTTGATTTTTGTTCATAAAATTTGAATCTTTATTTTTTTTATTAAATTGTGGCAATGTTTATTTTCTCTCCTGATCAAGTTAGATGATCTCTAAGAGCATGCTTCTTTTTATAAAAGATAAAACCATGTAATTTATATCAATGTTTTTCAAGAGTCATGGGATCATATTTGTATTGAATCAGAATTGAGGTCTTTTGTATAACACTGTGACAATAAGTTACTAACCTTTTTTCTGAACAAGTATTATGGTAGTTTGAGGGCAAGTGAATTATAACTCCTCTCAAGACAACCTTGTTTATCATTTCATAAGTGACAGGTTTGCTATATAAAGTGTTGGTTTAATTTTATGATATATATATATATATATTATATAATAATATAATTATAATAATAATTTAAGTATATATATATACTTACATATGTATCATAAAAATATAATAAAATTCTAACACATTAGCATTTGAAATATCTGTCTTATCTAGACTCTTACTAATTAATATCCTCCACTAAAGTCTTAGTAGACTGCTGGACAGTGGGATTATTCTAGAAGGACCCAAATATTGATCTGTACAATAAAAATATGTTCATTCTACTTTGCACCATTGAGACTTAATTTTTTTCAAGGAAATTAAAACACACATATTATAAAAATAAGAGTGTTAGGGCACAAAGAACTACCATTTTAAAAATACAAGCTCTTTCATTTGTTTATCAAACAATATAAATGAAAGAATAATACTAGATGATTTTCTCTTTCTTCTCTTCAAACCCATCCCCATATATTACACTTATGTCCCTCAAATCCAGGGTCCTCTTTTTCACTAATTATTGCTGTATGTATGCATGCAGGCATGTGTATGTAAATACATATATATTGCTAAATACAATCTGCTCAGTCCATATATTATTTCAAGATATTCCCATTCTGTACTGGACAACCAGTTACTACACTCTTTCCTGGGGAACATCACCTTGTTCACTTGCGACATCCCTTACTTGCTTATACTTCTTTGTGTAGGGTTGAGATCTCATGCTTGCAGGCATCATTTTTCTTCCTCAAAAGTAGGGCTTTCAACACTGGAGCACAGAGTTAATTTTGAGTAAGGAAAAGGATGCCTGCAAGAACTGGGAATGATAGCCAGGGCCAGAATATGAACACACATGAAAGCAGAGGGTGCCCCACAGCCAGTCTCTGCTTTTTCCAACATTTTCCTCCTCTAATGATTGGTATTAAAGTATTCAATCCTAGCCAATTTTTCACTTGTTAAATGCAGGCCTGGGGAGTTCTGAAAGAAATGCATTTGGCATGAAGTTTGTTTCCAGAAGAACAGGCAACCTGGGTGGTTTGTATAGTTCTGTTATGAGATACACAGTGCCTTAGATTAATTATATTTTCAACATAAGGACCTGTGGGCATGAAAGACTACATAAGCATAAATCTCAGAAATGAGTTTGGTGGGATACAGCAAATATTTATTAAAACTCTACCACTTTCAAACTAAGTGAAGTTAGTTAACTGGTTGGTTGATCCTAAGAAAGCACCCATAAGACTAATGATTTGATTAAATAGACATCATCTCCTGGGATTAAAGCATCAGTTTCATGTACGAGAAAAACACATATGTGTCTTTTCCAGGGGCACACACATTAGAGTGTTTGAGGAAACCTGCAAATTTGACTATATGTGGATGGTTATACAAAATCCATTTTGATCCATCATTTTTGCTTAATTTCACCCAAAATCACAGAGAGTCACTTCACTTCTCCCTAGATCCTTATCCATTTGTACAGTCTACCTTGACCTTCCAGTGTGTCTGTATGTTTGCTCTTCCCCTTTCACCCTTATTTGACTACTCCCACAATATTTCTTCTTCATCAATCTATCTAAAAATATTAATTAAAATTTTGCACTTTAGCTCATGCCTTTCTTTAAGTTATTGGATTGAGTTTCTGCTTACGGTACAGATTAAAATCCTAACAGCAAACTTTAGTCCTACTTCAGTTCTTATTTTTCATCCATTTATTTTCTATACTCTTAGACTTTTGTGTTTCTTGGTCATTCCTTTGATTTTTTTTAATTATTCCCTCTGCTCATAATTTTCTGGAGAGAGAATCAGTGAAGTTTAGCTCATGTGATTTTTAAACGGAGTTGTCTTAGTTACTGTTCCATTGATGTGAAGAAACACCAAGATCAAGGCAACTTATAAAACAAAGCTTTTAGTTCTGTGCTTTCTTACTGCTTTGGAAGGTTAGTCCATTATCATTATGGTAGGCAGAATGTTGGTAGGCAAGTTACTGAGGCAGTAGGTACATCTTGCAGTTAGCAAGCAGAGAGGGAGAGAGAAGAGAAAGTGGTAAGGGAGGGAAGGAAAGGGAGAAATAGGGAGGGAGGAACCAAGGGGAGAGAGAGAGAGAGAGAGAGAGAGAGAGAGAGAGAGATCCTCATTGGCCTTATGAAAACTCCTTTCCAAACTGCTCCTCTAACTGTGGTCAGCATTCAAACATATGAAAAATTAAGGGAGCCATTTTCATTCAAAGTACAACAAGGGTATGTCCCAGTGTCTACATCTGGGAACCTGAAGAGCTCATAAAACTAAAAATGAGGAGGAGGAAAAAAGAAAAGGAGAGGGAGGAGAAGGAAGAAGAACAGGAAGAGGAAGAGGAAGAGGAAGAGGAAGAGGAAGAAGAAGAAGAAGAAGAAGAAGAAGAAGAAGAAGAAGAAGAAGAAGAAGAAGAAGAAGAAGAAGAAGAAGAAGAAGAAGAAGAAGATGAAGAAGAAGAAGAAGAAGAAGAAGAAGAAGAAGATCTGTCTGTTTCCCTTTTGTACCTCACTCCCTACTACAGATCTTGTCAGGAAGGACTCTATCCATCATGAAGCTTCTCTGAGACCTCCACTCTACTTATATTATATCTTTAACAACACTCTTGCCAGTTTCTGCATTGTCTTCTTGCATACTTTGTAGACTTTATTCCTTGGTTATCATGTTCCTCCTATTGAAATTATCATGATTTAATGAAAGGAGGCTGCTTTATATGGCATAACTAAGTTTGATTTATTCATTATAATACATTTCGTTATACAAAGGTTTGGGCTTTATTTCCTTGAACTGATGAGTTTTCTCAGAAAACAGAACTAACAATGAACTCTCTAGGGATATCAATGACAGAATATGCTCAGTTTGTTTTCTGTTCTTTCCTTTGAGAGCGGTGTCCCATATTTGCCTGGTGGTGTAAAATTAAGATATTTTGAATTCCTTCACTCAAGGATGAATCCTGTATTGGACTTCCAAAGTAGGAGACTACTGTGAAAGAAAATTACATTAGCTTTTATGAACTGTTACATCAGCAGATCAGAAATGAGAAGGCTTAAAACAATACAAGTTTACACATTGTAAAAATGAAAGTACTGTCCAGGCTTTAGTCCTATACTTTTTACAGACCCTGAAAAAGTATTCATCATTACCCTCCTTCATTGTGAACTCCCATGTCTTCCTCTGATACAGGGCCTTCTCCCATTGTGTCTCTGTTCAGATTTCTATGATCTTAAAATGACATCAACATACCTTCATTTAACCACTTTTCTTTTGCAGCAACCTTACTTCCAAAGGTGGTCATGTTTACAGGGATTGAAGTTAAGTTTTCCACTTAGTGGTTTTTATGGTGAGACTTCTACCTAGAAGAAGAATGCAAAAGTTTCAAATTCTATTCCCTCTGTCTTCTCTTCACAACCTCATTATTTCTCTAACTTTAAAATTTTTATTTATTCATACTATATTATGTGTATATGATTGATTTGTCTGCATGTGTGCTTGTTTTGTGCATGCATGTGCATGTTTTGTGCCGGAGGATGTAAGAGAAGGGAATCAAATCCTTTATTACTATAGTTATACAGATGGTTATGAGCCAACAAGAGAATGCTGGAAACCACAGATCAAGCACTGATATCTGCTCCACCATTTCTCCAGCCTCTTGTTTTTCTAATTTTTTAAAAGGTATCTCTCAATGTAGGGAGCTCCGATTAGGCAGCCTCTATGCTTCTTCTGCAGGTCCTTTCATTCATCGAATGTCTTGATTTTCCTCCATTACAAAAAGGGATGGAAGACAAATACAAAGTGCCAATGGATTGATAAGTCCAGGCATCTTTGACAACGAACCACTTTTTCACACTGCTCACCTCAAACCTGAAACTAATTAGTTTCATATGATGGGCTGAAAAGAAGGCGTTTCATTTCGATGTCTGCCAAGGCAAACCCTACCTTTCAAACTCCTTAGTATTTCAGCAGCCTGCAGTGTAAACTCAGAGTCAATAGCAAAAAGACAATATTTTATAGACTTCCTGGGTTCCCAAACTCAAATTCCCTTCTAACATTTTCTTATGTGAAAGGGAATTCATTTAATGTCTCTGATCATAGCCTCAAGGTCATGATTTTAAGATCTATTATTTAGTGTGATGGTTAGCATGCTTGTATCTCTTATTTATAACCAGGTAAGTTTTAATTGGGAATATGCTGGAAATCATCCAAACTAGGTGGGCACTGTGGTCCCTACTGTAATTTGATCTTACAAACACCTGCTTGCTGTGTGAAGTTATGCAAAAATCATCCTTGAGCTGTTGCTTTCTTCCCCCACTTTCATTTTTTAAACTTTTGAAGTGAGGTGAAAGTTGCCAATTAAAACAAGGAAGCATAAATAAATTTCTGAATGTTAAAGAGGTAGAAGCATCTTTGTTTAAATCATAATTCTCTTGACTACGCTACGATTAATTATTTTCACGTATTATAAAGGTTCTTATTATTTTACCTACCTTATATTTGGTTAAAAGGATATTAACTTTTAAGTAATTAGAAAGAAGTGTAATCCTAGAATATGAAAGTAAGTATCTAGACAGTTGTTAAACCTTTGGGGTGTGAAAGGGAGGGGGCCTTTCATGAGTATTTTGAATACTCATGGTCTGTGATTTATGTTTTTCAAACATGTTTAGAGTAAAATTTTCCTGCAGTCTTTGAGGCTGACATAAGCAGGCTACTTTCTCTTCAAGGCACTTTTGGAACTCTAAGTCATATTTTGGGCAGTGAGAGTAAGTCAGTGAGTCTCACGGGTATTGTCTGTTCTACATTGTATACATGTGGGTGACTAAAAGTGGTTACTTTATTTCCTGAACACAGTAATTTGAGAGACTCTGAATTTCAGTGTTGAAAAAGTCACTTTTGCATTCATATTCCAGTCTCAATTACATGCGCTAACAGAGGGGAACAGTTGCATGATTGAGTCAGAGAAAGAGATTAGTCACAATTGTCTTCTGATTCTGTCCTTTTACTTTGTGCCAGCACAGATGAGGAGCTTCCTTCTTCATTTTGTCTTGCTTGGTTATCCAAAAATGTTGTGTTGGTTCATTCTGAGATACAGAGGCAGCCTCCATGATGTCTCCTAGGTAGCCCATGACTGGAGGTTTGTTACCACAAAAGATGTAAGCATGTTACACAATCACTAAATATTAATGTGCTTAAATTGTCTTTTCTTTTGATTATATTTTGAAATAATAGAAAAAAGTGAACTTTACTGGAAACTGACTCTGAATTCAGCTTGTCTATTCTCAGAATTTTCCCTTCATACCTTAGATGAATAAAATCCCTAATGGAAAGTTGGTGAGGATGGCAGGGCAGATAAGGGACCTGACTGAGGGGAAGAGATAATGCTACCAGTTGTTGTAGACATATGGGAAGCCACCATGATCTGGTATGTATCTCCTGATATATGAGAAAAGATGAAATGCTTACTGCTTAGCCACTACTGGGTGCTCTGACTTCCATGATTAACTGGAATTTTTAGTTATAATATGTTTCACAAACTTAAGAAAAAGGGAAATAATACATTATTTGAAAACACAGCTCTATCAGCATGGTATGTCTGCTTCTAGAAGACACACTTTCCTCAAACTCACAATTCAGGAACCATATCTATATAGAGGGAGACATAGGTGCACTCTTACTGTGCACACAAGAAGGATTTTAATTGTTAGCAGCATTTCTGTTGCATGTCAGCCATGATACTAGAAAACAAACATACGTTATTATGCATTTACTAATAGAAATATTTTGTGGAGAAAGAAAACCATGTGCTTCCTCCTTGCCACTGCAGAAATGTAGACATACATTCAGAACTTCTCCAAAAGATTATGACACAGCATCCTTCCTTGTAACATCAGGATTCCTCCTAAGACATTGCTTCTTCAAACATCATTGTATTCCTGAAGAGAATAAAGCTTTGAGCTAAGAGGAAATACTGGCAGGTTGACATTTAGGGTTCTCTAGGAAGAATGCAAATGTATATGACTTGTCCAGCATCTATAGAATTCAGTAATTTCGTCAGTTGTGCTCAACTCCTAAGTCCAGGAACTGGATTCACACATGAAGAGTAGAATGCCATGAACTCTGATACTGTAAAATGCTTGACACTTTTTTACTTTTCTTACATTTTTACCTTAATTTTCTTGTCTATTTTTCATTTTTGAAACTAAACATATAAACATATAATTTCCTCCCATTACCCAGTTTTTATGATTAACAAGATGCAAGTTGTCCAGTCCATATAATATTTCTTTTTCTCTATGAATTCAGGGCTGACTCTTTGATATAGGATAAACAAATTGGTGTCTTTACTTAGGCAAGATTCCCAGAGATGGAGGCAAACAATATTCTTATTGAGCTCTGACCCTTATGAACTAAAATAATGACCCATGGGGCATGACATCCTTAACAGTGAAATAGCAAGCATACCTTGGAAACCAAAAGTTCTGTAACTAGATTTAAGAGCTGCTCAACAAGAGAGAATCCATGCCTGGAATTGGAAACCTATCCATCTGACTGAAGCTAATACAGTCATGATCATGGAGGAGAACCTACAACTTTCAGAATGATTAAGTCATCATAAATCTTAACTACATTTTAAATATTTATCCTTATGTCCATAGATAACTATAAATTTCATTCCTCATCACTGAAATAAGTCCTTGAATAATTGTATAAGATCTTAATTATATTTATTTTTATTGTGTTAGATAAGGAAGAGGTCTCTCATAACAAGGTAACAAAATAAATTTTTTTTTTAAATATTGTCTTTCTATGAACTGATTCTGGTAAAACATGATGGTGTTACATTAGACATTATAGATTCAGATACTATTTGTTTACTCAAGAAAATAGGAAGTAAGATGATGTACTGGCTAATTTTGTGTCAACTTGATACAGCTGGAGTTATCACAGAGAAAGGAGCTTTAGTTGGGGAAATGACTCCCTGAGATCCAGCTGTGGGGCATTTTTTTCAATTAGTGATCAACGGGAAGAGGCCCCTTGTGGGTGGGACCATCCCTGGGCTGGTAGTCTTGGGTTCTATAAGAGAGCAGGCTGAGCAAGCCAGGGGAAGCAAGCCAGTAAAGAACATCCCTCCAGAACATGGCCTCTGCATCAGCTCCTGCTTCCTGATCTGCTTGAGTTCCAGTCCTGACTTCCTTGGTGATATACTGCAATGTGGAAGTGTAAGCCGAATAAACCCTTTCCTCCCCAGCTTGCTTCTTGGTCATAATGTTTGTGCAGGAATAGAAACCCTGACTAAGACAGATGATAAATATAAAGTAGCATCAGTAATAAAGTATAATTTTACATGATCAGGAAAAAAGAAACATGTTCTTGGAGAAATGGCTACTGCAAAGCTCTGTCTAAGGGGAAGACTAGGAAGAAGATCTCTAAAATTTGCTTCCTGTTTTCAGCTTGGTGCTTGGTGTCATTGAATGCTGAAACATCCTGAGAAAATCAGCTCCTGGATTCCTTCGACTTCAGCAAACCATTTTTTGACAATGTTGTACCAGCTCCTAGGACATCAGATCTAATAAGATGCCTTGAATAGATTATCAACTTTCTATTTTCATGTAAAATGAAATTCAAAACTAAGATTTATTTTTAAAACACGAATGTTGCAACCCTCCAAATGAGAATACCTCATTCAGAGCAGCATTTGTTCTAATAACCTTCCAGGAAAGAGCTCTCGTTCTATTTCTCTCAAAAAAAACATGTCCAATATCTCAATGATAGTATACTGAAAACGATTATGTATTTTAGAAACTATTCCCCACAAAGGACAATGTGAGCATGACTCCACCTTCCCCTTCTTGTTCCAGGAAATCCCTATTCATAGGAATCCCCACCCCCATACTCTTAACACTGAGATATGTTTCCTCTTTTAGAGTGTTGCCAGTCTATTCTATGGTCCTCCTTTAGCCAAGAAAGGACAACAAAATGACCCTGAAGAATAAGAAGGAAGTAACCATGCTTCTGAAATTCCCATCATCACTGAATGCTTGCCAATCACTCACTGTCTCAATATTTTTGCTGTAAAATTCTTCTGACAAAAATGTACTCTGCTCTCTAACACCTTTGAATCCCTGTGAAATAAGACAGGTTCTCTGGCATGTGCATTTGTGCATCATCAGCCTCTATAGTTTGCCTCCGAGAAATGTTCCTTCCACAGTTATTTTAGAATACAGTGCCAGTCTGCAATCTCTTATGGTGGCTGTATTCTGGACACTGAGCCTGAGCAGAAGAGATATATGTCAGAGAGTCCAAAAACAACTGCTAAAACAGTGAGTGGTTGTCACTCATACTTGGGGTTGCTTTGTTATTTGAGTCAGGGTTCCCTACCTAGCAGAGGCTGCTCTTGAAGCCAGTTGTCCTCATGTCTCAGCCTCCTAATGGCTGTGATCAGGTGCACCATGCCAATGCATATGCACTTGCTTTTGTTTGTCCAAGGATTTCTGGGCTGCCTTATATCTTTTGATTTTGTGATTTGGGAGGGGAGGGGCAGTTTCACTATCTAGTGGGTCACCTTAGCTTATTGTGTCTACCAATGAATCTTCATAATGATAAGAGAACTTTAATATCGCATTCTCTGGCATATGAGCCTATGAAATAGATAGCTATTTTGAACAAGATAGGTTTTCTTTTTAGTGTCTACAAATCTCAGATGTCAAAGTATGACCAATGGTTTTTTTTTTTTTTTTGACAAAATCCTTTTGATTGTCAAGGTGGCGTCTGTCTTAGGTTACCTATCCCCTTGCTAGAAAGCCACAGTCTTCTCCATTGTTAAATAACTGCTTCAATTTGTGATTCCAAATTCTGGCCTTCAAATGCTGTGTCAAAGAAGAGTTTGATTCCTTCCTTCTGAAAATTCCTAATCAGGCTTTCTTTGATTTTTCAAACAGGAAAATTTATTTGGGAAGATTCATTGAGCCAAGATTTTACTGAAACATGAACAGATGGATCTTGAAGGTCCAAACCTGAAGCTAGGTATCAGCTACAGTGCTTATCCTGTGCCATACATGAATATATGTACTTTGAAGCAACTCTCTTCATGGACTGTGTCATAGATTATGATTCACGCAGACAACACCAGAGAACAAAGATTAAATCGACGAAAGCTCTACAGAGGACAATAGCCAGACAATTCAGTGAGAACAACACAAAAAAATTTCATTAGCCAGAGCCTAAGTCAGGCCCTTGGTTCCAAAAAAGACCAAGAGAAGTATCATGCAACTCAATATTGTAGTGGCAAATCCCCCAAAACTTCATTGTGATAGCTTTACCAATGAGAACACGCCATTAATTTCCACTAATTATAGAATTGTCTGATCAGAAAGAGGATTGCTCTGTCCAATGGATGGCTGTGAGCATCCACTTCTGTATTTGTCAGGCATTGGCAGAGCCTCTCAGGAGACAGCTATATCAGGCTCCTGTCAGCAAGCACTTGTTGGTATCCACAATAGTGTCTGGATTTGGTGATTTTATATGGGATGGATCCCATGTGGGGCAGTCTCTGGATGGTCATTTCTTCTTGTGTCTGTAACTTCTTCCATGGGTGTTTTGTTCCAGTGAAGGAGCTAGAGAAAGGATCTAAGGAGCTGAAGGGCTTTGCAGCCACAAAGCAGGAACAACAATATGAACTAACCAGTAACCCCAGAGCTCCCAGGGACTAAACCACCAACCAAAGGATATACACGGTAGGACTCATGACTCCAGCTGCATTTGTAGCAGAGGATGGCCTCAATGGGTGGAGAGGCCCTTGGTCCTGTGAAGGCTTTATGCCCCAGTGTAGTGGAATGCCAGGGCCAGGAAGCAGGAGTGGGTGGGTTGGTGAGCAGGGGGAGGAAGGAGGGGAGAGGGGGAAGGGAGGGGGGAAGGGAAGGGAGAGGGAGTTTTCGTTGTTCTTTTTTAATTGACTTCTGATCCCTAATAAAATTGATCACTGTGTTAAGTTTTATTAACAAGTACACAATCATATGGACAGAGAATTTAAATGAGAGACTCTATTGACCCAGTGAACCTAGGATGATGTCTGAAGGGACTGTGGTGTGGAAAGTCTCAACCTGAAAGTAGGCATCTTCCCCTAGAAATTATACTTAACAGTAGGCATGCATGCATTATATCTCTATATTCTTGACTACGGATGATGTGTGACTAGTGGTTTTTTTTTTTTCCAGTTATTAACACATTGACTTTCACACTCTGATGGATAGTAGGAAGTGTGAGCTGAATTAAACCCGTTTCTCTCTTAAGTTGCTTCTTTAAAGGGTTTTGTATTACAACTACAGACACTAAATAAGATGTCCTGAAAAGTCCCTGCCTGGAAAGAGTAGCCTTGCTTTTAGGAAACATGGAATGATGCACTGAACAATAAATTCCCTGGAACAAGAGTCTTATATAGCATAGCTCTATCTCTTCTAGGATTCTGTACTGTGGAGAGTGGAATATAATATGTATTTTTGTGAAACAACTCTTTCACTACAAAAAGCCAAGTGTGTGCTTTTCAAGTCAGTGGTTAGCTAATGCATTGATTTTTTTGATGATGAGGAGCATGATTCTTAAATTTCTAGTGAGTGGAATTTAGGGGTAAAAAGAATGTATTGGAAAAGAGCTCGTGGGATTATTGGTGGTTTGTCCACTTGGTAGATTATTTGTCCTAACACATATGAAGCCCTGGGTTTCCTTTCAGAAACCTATTACAAATCTGGGTATGGGGATGCACACTTGTAATCCCAGCATTGGAGTGTTGGAAGCAAGAAGATCAAAAGTTCAAAGTCTATTTAAACAAAGTCTCTTCAGTGCACCCCATGCTGGTCTAGGCCACCTTGTCACAGAATAGGGAAGACAAGAAGGAACTATAGACCAAGTGAAGCTGAGGATTGGTAAGAGACCTGAGGTGATATACAATGATTGATCATGAAGATAAGGAACTCCTGAACAGAGCACCAGAGGGAGAAGAGAATGCAACCCAGTCTACATCAGAGAGATTCAAAGTACAAAGATTCCTGGAGAATTCTGTGAGGAAAATGAAAGGCCTTGCTTTACTGCTATGGAATAGCTTCAACTTAAATAGATTAAGGGTTTTCCGAATGTTTGTCTGTAAGTTAATCTACAAATATCACTTATGTCTCCCTTTGCCCCATTGGTTATGTCTTAGCTCTGGTTCATGTGGGCATGGCATTTTCAAATCAAGGATTTCAAGTTCAGTTGTGAATTTTCTTGCCATGGTTCACATCTCCGCCTTCCTTACCAAGTCAATAAAATTATAAGGTTATTAATTCATGTTCCCTTCTAGCCTTATAAAGTTCTACATGCAAGCTCATTGTCCAAACACATAAAATGTCTTAAATCCTCCACGTTACACACTGCAGTGGGTTTTAAACAGCCAGTGGGATGGGTTGTGGAGGAGGGGGAATGCTTTTACAGCCTTACTGATTTAGTTGAAGCGAGAAACACCAAAGGCTTTGAAATGCTACAAACTTTCCTGAAAGAGAAAGCATTGCCATGCTGGCCTTCACTTCATTCCCATGACATTCATAAAGAACAACTCCCAGGGTTTAATCATGGTCCCCTCAGGACATTTGTGAATCATAAAACATTTTGTTTCGGGTGCAACAAAACAGCACTATATTTTCCTTTTCTAAGGATTGCCAGTACTTATGCATTTCTAAGAACTCTGGAATTTTAAAATATTTCTCTGTATATGTCCAATACCCACTTAAAATTATAATGTGATTATTCATTAATTGATATACTAAAAATTGTAAAATATATGAGTGTACATGAGTAGAGTGATTTTCAAGATTAATCTGTACACAATATTGATAGCTGCCTATTCTAATAGGAAACCACATGCAAAGTTCATTGGCTTTTGGTAGTACAAAGAGGTGAACCAGTCTATCCAAGGACAACAATTTGCCTCAAATTGTGAATACCCTACCCCTTAATACACTGGCTGCAAGCAAAGTAGGACAGACAAGATGATCAGAAGCAGTAAATGGAAACCACTGAGAGAGTTAATTGCCCCTTACATCTTCTACTCCTTATAAAAATGAGGGTTATCCTTGACCATACCTGTCCAGAGAAAGCAATTAACCACTAAGACAATAGTCTTCAAATGCTGATGTTTGTGCTTGTCTTCTTCCATAGTTGGAGATGAAGAGCAAAAGGAGAAGAAAGAAGAATGTCTATATCTATTAGGCCGCTGTCAAACATTGCAGCCCCCTGCAACAAAGTTTGTGTGTTTTTTGTTTGTTTGAGTGTTTATTTGTCTCTGTGTTTCTGTCTGAGAATATCTGTGTGTGTGTTGGTGCGTATATATCTGTATGCATTATGTATATTTGTGTCTCTGTGTGTTTATTTATATATCTGTACTTACCTGCTTCTAAAAAAGGGGGATCTGATTCTTCAATGAACATTGCTAGGTAAATTCTGTAACCACCAATACAAGTTCCTTCATTTAAGTAATAAAATTAAACATTCCCTAGCTTGTATCCTAGAGACCTTACCATCTCTCTCCCCTGTGACATAGCTAACCCAAACATTGGGATCATTCCTAAAAGGCCATAGTACCTTCCGTAGTCCTTTCTTCACTCCAGTAGTCTCTGTTCTCACCAAGGGAGCTAGAGCAATAATTTTATAATATGCATAAAGTGATCTCACTGGACTTACTCAAAGCTGACATGGTCTATTCTGCCACTTTTTACAAAATCTAACCATTGAATGTCAATCCAGATATCTTTGTTTCCACCCACCATGCAGTTTACTCTCAGTTCCAATCACTGACTGGACACACCAGCTTCCCAGGTGACTGAATACTTAGATCAGGATTCATTGTGCATTACTTGTTCTAGCCTTGAGTCTCACTAGTGGGGTTATACCACAAATTATGACATGATTTATTCTTTTATTCTATCCTTGTCTGGACAGAATTGTCTTCATTCTATTGAAGATTCTCCAAATAGTTTATCATGAATAATCCTTTCATGGGATCCTTGCCTAGTCGTCTGAGCCCTGGGCCGGACATGGGACATCACTTTTAACCCACAAGGCAACACAACAAAGATATCACCAACAGATATTTCTTTTTGCATCAGTTTTACTGTTCAAGATATCCTAGTACTATGTGTGGATAATGCCAATTGTGCCTTCAGTGTAAGAAAAGGTAAGTTGGACAATGGCAACCCTGCATTACCACAGTAGACCTTTCTTCCAGGCTCTCTCTACAGTAGTCTTTGTTGTGTTGCCTTGTGGGTTAAAAGTGATGTCCCTTGTCCGGCCCAGGGCTCAGGCCACTGGGCAAGGCCAACCAGGGAGTTTGACTGTGCACCCCACTCCACCACCCCCGGGACAGGCCTCAGGCTGTGAAAAGCCATAGGACCCTGCTCTGGAGGTGGGGGAGCACATTCTGAGTTCCCTGTGCACTGCTAGAGTTGGCTCGGTGGTCCCTGTCTACATGGAGGCCAAAACCAGCAGGTTCTAAGACTCTTGGGCACCCCAGACTCCACTGGATGACCCGGAATAGCTGAGAACAGAGTAGGGGTCCACTGGCAGGGTCTGGCCAGGGCCTAAGGGAAAGGGGCAGGACAGAGAGAGCTCTGGCTGGGTCCGGGTCCAGAAGGGAGAAGAGTCCTTGGTTTGCTCGGTGGGTCACTTGGGTTGGCTGAAGCTGTGGCCTGAGAACACAAGGAGGACTTCAGCGGGAGATTAGATGCACAGTTCTTTTGAGGGAGACCTGTTCCATTGCTCCAGCATGGCGGATCTTGATGAGAAGAGGCAGTCTATGGCTTTAAGGCATTTGTTGCAGAAAGGCAGAGAGAGGGAGAAAGTAGGGAAGTAGAGGCTGACCATGGCCACATGGAGAGAGGGAAGAAGGGAATGCAGAGAGGCAGGGAAGCAAGAGGGCAAGAGAGAAGCAAGTGGGAGGCAGGAGTAAGAGAGTAAGAGCAAGAGAGAGAGAGAGGAAGGAGCAAACAACCCTTTGTATAGTGGGCTGGCCTTTTTAATTGTGGGGGTGGAGTCCAGACAGAATACCAGGGACTTGGGGCATTGTGCTACGTGACTGATGGTCACAGAATTAGTAGAACTGGGGCCTCAAGTCAGGAGACTAGTGTCTGGGAGCACAGCAAAGAGATCTTCCGTCCCTTGAGAGTTACCTGTTGGGTCTCTAGGGTTTAAACTAGCTTGACCAGAAAAGAGGCTGCCCTCCATGGTTCCACATTGCCGACTGGTGAAGGGGTCATATTTGGATTCATATGCAAACTCAGGTCTGATAAATATATTGGAAAACTTTGACCAAGTAAGAAAACCTGAATTCTATCTCCAACCACTTCTTATTGAGCCCTAGTCTAATTGTACAATATATTCATCGGTAAGTAGCGAAAGCATCTTGGGATACTGCACTGAGAAAAACAATACATCTTAGTGAGAGCCTCACGGCACTGTTCCAGATCTGCTAGTACCATCCTCTTGCTACAGAGGTGAATGATGTAGTTGTGCTGATGTGGAACACCACCGAGGACCTTGATAGTAATTGTTAGAGGTACCATGACTACTACAACATCTGATGACCATGTCTTCCATGGAACTGAGTGAAATGCTTACTCATAATAGTTTGTATGTCAGTCACTTCCTCCAAAAGTCTTAACACTGAGACACAAGCATCTATTTCATGCCTTCACATTCCCATATAAATATTACTCACCTCTTTCTTTTCTTGCAACACAATGCCAGTGCAGGATTGATTCCCCACAGCACAAGTTTGACAAATCTAAACCCTCAGGAGTTCATTAGCTGAGCACTCTTTCTGAATTAGAAGGTGGAATCTCTCAAGTTTTCATTGCTAATAATTCTTAACACAAGATTAGGACATTTCATTTTAGACTAGCTGCTAGGTGTCCCTTAAACAGTTTATACTATAAGATATTAACATGCTTCTTCTTAAGAACCAGGGCAATGCTTTAAAAGGGGGGAGTTAACATTTTGATGTAGGTTTTAGAACCAAAATAGTCTTTAATTTTTTAGGATTCCTTTAAAGTCTCTGGAATGTGGATTGTTCTTATTTATTTAATTATGGAAGGATTCTATTGTTTGATTTTGGCGCTATATGTTCTAGAAACCAGCATGTAGCCATTTGGTTTTAATGCTTTTTTTCTTTCCCAGCTTGTCCAGAGAAGCAACCTTCCAGGAAAAACTTGGAAGTTTCTGTCAATCAAGAAGTTAAAGGTTGTCTATCAGCAACAGAGCCCATCTAGATTCCCATTGCCATCTGGTCAGGGCCTTCACTTCAGCTTGCTCTGAAGCCTTTTTGATTCAAGGGGACACTTACTTATCAGTTCCTTCCCAATAATCACAAAGAAAATGCATAATGTATGGCATTGGTAAGACCAGTAAGAATTAAAGTAAATGGTGTGACATAAAAAGGGTTTCAAAGAGGATTAATAATTCTGCAATTTGTTATAAGAAGTCAATTTTTTTTCCACTTGCAGAGCAAAACTGCCCAGTGGGTTCAGTGGCTCATTCATTATTAGGTATATATCACTTTTATTGTTTTACATTTTTATAGTTTATTAAAAAAAGACATTATTCATGAATAAAACATTTTGGTTTCAGGCTTCCATACAGAGAGTTGGTCAGAGAGGTTATTCAGTTTCTGTTTTAAAACAATAATCAAACACAAACGTATAATCAGCATATAGTCAGATGGCTTAACAGCATGCGTGGTACAGAGCTCTCTACCTGACATCCCTTCCATTATGGATCTTTTCTATAGACAGTTTCTTCCTGAGGGTAGTTCTCTCTCTCTTTCTTGAGAATCTGTCTATAATCTGACTTACTCTGGTTCATATTTGATTATTATTGTCATCTCTTTATATAAATGTTCTTTACATGAGATGAGAGTGCATACGTCATTACTCAGGAGTTTGCCAATGGGACCAAGATGGGCACAGTTAATTCTTATGTTGTTTCATTTACTACTGACTTTGGATTTCCTTTATTATATATCATCAACAGTAAACTAAAACACACTAGTAACATTGGCCTGAATTGTTTATTAATTTGGATGGTATACGTGTGTTAGCGCTATTGCAGAGAAGGATAATACTGTGACCAAGAGGAAGCCCCACCAGGGCATTGTGCCATACAACTGGAATCCCATCATTTGGGAGGTAGACATAGAAGTGTGAGTTCCAGACCAGCCTGAGTTACTAGTATAGTCTCTTCATGAATCCTACTTCCCTCAAGGAATTCCCAGCTATGATCCAAGGCCACTGGGCTTGGGAACAAGAAGAAGAGCAATGTAAGGTTAGATCATATTTCTGTTTTATGTCACAAAACAGGAGCCAGATAGGAAATTGAAATCCTCAGGACTATGAATGTTTTATTTCAATTTAATGATTATTAAAAGTGCTTTGTTTTTGCTTCTGACTTTAATTATTTTAAGTTTTCACATGTTAATCACCAATTTTAATTTGTCTTAATAAATTACTAACTACAAAATAATGAATTTGTTCAAAATTAGAGAGGAATTGTATTGACATTTGACCAAAAACTATTTGTTGTTTCATCTCTGTACAACTTTAAAGTAATTGTGTTATTTTTTTTAGTACTTCACATAAATATCTACATATTTTAGAAATAAGGTGGCACATGAGAATATTAGGTAGATTGTTCATTAAGCAACAGACTCTAAAACCACAAAATATATATTCTCTGTAAAATGAAAGAATTGTATTGACAAGATAGGAATTGCTTCTCATAAATCATTAAAATTATTATTATTACACAATAGATCGCATGTTCAAATGTACCCCAGTGTAATTTCATTCTGTATACGTGGGGCAACTGAATCATCTTGTATTTTGTTTAATTTTTATTTCAAGATGGAACGTGATAGTCAGTTACTCAAAGAATATTCAATTCAATCAATCGATGTTACCATTGTTTTTCACTAGATGGGATTTACATGGGAATATAGAAATCAACTTCAATTATATACATATACAGTCTGCACTGCCTCATATATGATGTAAAAATCAAATCATAAATTCTAGATTAAGGTCAAATTTGGAAGTTCAAAGCTATGAGGGCCTTCAGATCCCAAGCAAAACTGTTTATAATGAAAAAGGAGGGAATGTTACACAGTTAGCATTAGCAGTCTTATAATGTGAGTTGACAATCTCTCTATATAGAACTAATATTTAATAGTCTAACAGCAACTCACAAATCTATAAAAAGCTTTCTTTTTGTTTCAATCTCAGTAGAATTACTTTGATTCTCCAGAGAAAATGCACAGAGTCCTCTGTGTTTCTGCTCCCCTGGTGTAGCTAAACAACATCTGTTTTGGTTGGAATGTTGCTGAATATCATGCAACTAAACCAATATTGATCTATCGATAAGCAAATCATATAACCAACAGAACACTCTGAGAAGCAAAAAACTGATGTATCATCTGATATTTAACTTAATAATCTCTAAAGATAAAATGCCCAGGGTTATCCTGCAAAAACACCTAATATGTGATGTGCTATTTTATTTCAAAAGCTTTTACATTAGAATTTGTAAAGATTAGAAACTGCTAAGCCTTTTGGCCCATATCTAGGATAAGTTAACATAGGAAGGTTGTCATTCTCTTATGGTTCATATGGAAATGCACTTGTTGCTTCACAGGTTTAAAATATGCAAATCAAATAGAACTTCATAGAATGAAAAGACATGAACAGTTCTGCGTAGTTAACTAGATAAAAAACATTTCTGTCAAACAATCATATTAGATCGTTATGATGGTGAATGGGAACCATAGGGAATCTGGTTAAACACTGACTGTTTAGTCTTTGGCACATTCTCATCGAAATGATAGGATGTAGCTGAATTCAGAAGAATTATATGCAGAGGCCTGTTACTCAGTCTGCTCTAGAAGATAGCAGTGGTTAAATTGTGTCTGTAGTTATAAGGCATGGGAGAATATGCAAAGTCAAACAAGCCATCATTCCAATGCTGGACATTAGTCTTTCATTTACTTCACTTAAATAGAAATTTGAAGTTTTGTTCCCGCTTCTAAGAAGGACAGAAGTATACACACTTTGGTCTTCCTTCTACTTGTGGTTCATGTGGTGTATGAATTGTATATTGGGTATTCCAAGCTTCTGGGATAATATCCACTTATCAGTGAATGCATACCATGTGTATTCTTTTGTGACTGGGTTACCACACTCAGGATGATATCCTCCAGAGCCATCCATTTGCCTAAGAATTTCATGCTTTCATTGCTTTTAATAGCTGAGTAATACTCTATTGTGTAAATGTACCACATTCTTTGTATCCATTCCTCTGCTGAGGGACATCTGTGTTCTTTCCAGCTTCTGGCTATTATAAAGAAGGCTGCAATTAACACAATGGAATATGTGTTCTTATTATATGTTGGAGCATCTTCTGGGTATATGCCCAAGAGTGGTATAGCTGGGTCCTCAAGTAAGACTATGTTCAATTTTTTTGAGGAAATGTCAGACTGATTTCCAGAGTGGTTGTACCAGCTTGCAATCCCACCAGCAATGGAGGAGTGTTCCTCTTTCTCCACATCCTCACCAGCATGTGCTATCACCTGAGTTTTGATCTTAGCCATTCTGACTGGTGTGAGGTAGAATCTCAGGGTTGTTTTGATTTGCATTTCCTTGTTGATTAAGGATGTTGAACACTTTTTCAGGTGCTTCTCAGCCATTCTATATTCCTCAGTTGAGAATTCTTTGTTTAGCTCTGTACCCCATTTTTTATAGAGACAAAGTGTATAGCAGAGACTGACAGAAAGGACATCCAGAGATGGCCCCACCTGGTGATCCATCCCATAAACAGTTACAAAACCAGACACTAATGTGAATGCCAACAAGTGCTTGCTGACAGGAGCCTGATGTAATTATCTCCTGAGAGGCTCTGCCAGTGCCTGACAAATACTGAGGTAGACACTCTTAGACATCCATTGGACTGAGCACAGGGTCCGCAGTGGAGGAGCTAAAGAAAGGAGCTGAAGGGATTTACAGTCCCATAGGAGGAACAACAATATGAACCAACCAGTACCCATGGGGCTCCCAGGGACTAAACCACTAACCAAAGAATACACATGGAAGGATCCATGGCTTCATCCACATATATAACAGAGGATGACCTTGTTGGACATCAATGGGAGGAAAGGCCTTTAGTCCAGTGTAGTCTCGATGCCCCAGTGTAGTGGAATACCAGGACAGGGAAGCAGGTGCGAGTGGGTTGTTGATCTTGTAGAGGGGGGATAGGATAGGGGGTATTTAGAGGGGAAACCAGGATAGGGGATAACATTTGAAATGCAAATAAAGAAAATGTTTAAGGAAAAAAAGAAAAAAAATGAAATTTGAAGTTTGCTGTAAAGTATCCACATATTTATTTTAAAATCATAGATCCATGATTAAGCATTTACCAAACCTTTTCTTCTATGTATCTGTGTAAGTGGATAATAACACAGGAGTGTTTTGTCTTTGTGATGTATGTTATGACTCAAAACCCAATTCACTTTTTGAAATAGTGTCTCATATAGTCCATGTTAGTCTTAAAACACAGCTTGTTCCTATTGCAGACTCCTGAGCATTGGGCTTGCAGTTCTACACCATGAGTTCCAGCAAAAGGCCACATTTTTAAAACAACAGAACATAAGCCACAGTTTTAACACAGAGTGTAATACAGAAAGTATACATAAAAATATCTATGAATAGTTTACTAATGCTTTAATAAAAGCATAAAAATTACCAGGAAAACTGGCCATTTGTTATAAAAGAGATCCTTAAATCATAAAATTGCATGTAATTTCCTTGTAAATTCTACTTAGCTTTTTCTGAATTTCCTTACAAAATCATAAACTATATTTATAAATATATATAGTTATGTATAGAAAGCTATTAATATATATATATATATATATATATATATATATATATATATTATATCAAATAATAGTACAGGTAGAATATGAACATCCTTGGAGAACATCCTTTTTAAGAAGTTGTATTTTATTTCATTATGTATATATTTCATTATATATATTGAGTAGATTCTAACATTGAAGGATTACATATACCATAACCAAAGTATTTCTTAACATTTTTGATAGAAGTCAAGAAATAATATTCATGATGGTTTGAGTTAAGGACTGGTAGAAATGGGAAAACTTCCAGCTTTTTGACATATTTGCATATATATTTAATTGGATTCTAAAAGTTTAGAAGTGAGGGAAATAACCTTATGGCTGTAGGTTTTTAATGTTAGCATCTAGGGTAAAGACAGGAAGAGGATGGGCTGGAAGGTATTGAGAATTTTAAGCATTCAGAGCCACTGTGCATTCTATGCTATGAAGACACTGGAATGGTGTATTTGGAGCTCATGGTGATCTCAGCAGAAGCACATGCATGAAGAAATGAGCAGCATATAATCATCAGAAATTCAGCCCTGCAAATGTGGCTGCTTCCACTGCACAGACATCTGGCTTTATTACAGTTTTCCCAAAAATTCTTGTTGTGTATCGAGGATACTGTGGAACGAGGAAAGCTAGCATTACTTTTTAAATTCTTTATGAGTAGGCATAACATTAAATGAAACATACATACATATATATTTATATGTATATATATGTATGTGTATGTATATGTGTATGTGTATATATATATGCATTTCATATATATGCATTTCATATATATGTGCATTTATATATATAAGTATTCACATATTTATAGCTATTGTGAATGATCAAATTCTGATATAAATAAATTTAATAATTATTTTAATTGAGAAAAACAGGTAATAAAATTTTGTTTTATAACAAAATAAGAGATTTCAGAAGTGTATTACTATATATATGAAATATAAAATAACACTAAGAGAGAACCTGCTGTTCTGGTTTACCTTACTCAGTTTATTTTCTATTCCCATTCTATTACCTTCAATTTTTTTTTTATACTGTCAAGTTATATTTTGTGGTCTATACATGACATGCTGATGCTACCCAGCCATCAGCTGCAGGACATTAAGGTTGTTTATCTTTCCTTGCCATTGTAAAGAGACTAACTAATGAAGAGTTACAGGCAATTTGTGACTGCTAAGAAAACTTAAGATAGCCTTCCTCAGGAATGAGCATAATAATCAGTTATGCAGTACCAAATGATTACTCCTAAAAGCATATACAGTCAAGCAACACTCAGTGGAATCCTAAATTTGAGACAGACTGAAAACATGGGGCTTGTCTTGATAGAAGGAAGAGATGGGGGGAATGGTGTAAATATAGTACACATACATAAAATTTAGAAAAGAAAAATAAATCAAAGAAAAATTTAATGAATACATAAAAATAATAACAAAAGAAAACTGTCTCTGTTGATGGAAATTTACAAAAATCCTTTATTTTTCTATATTCTTTCAAGAGGTTTAAATACTTTCTCTAGCAAAATATCTACACACATACAAAATATCTACACACATACAAAATATCTACACACATACAAAATATCTACACACATACAAAAATCTCATTCAGAGATTGAATCTATGTTTCCTTCTCTCATCTGCTGTCAACATTACTGCTTTGGCCAGTGGAGAAGATCAGAAGAAATTCTGTTTGATTTCATTTTTTTTGTTATTTTTCTATTGTTTTTACTACACACCATAGCCAAGGCTACTTTCAGAAATATTTAATTCAGGGATTGCTTACATTTTTAGAGGATCTTTCAATAACTATTTGGAACATGACAGCATGCAGGCAGGCATGGTGTTGGAGCCGTAGCTGAGTTTACATCAGGTGTCAACAGGTGTAACAGAAACACACAGAGAGAGCTAACTGGGAAAGATGTGGACTTTTGAAACCTCAAAGTCTGCCATCAAGTCACACAATTCTCCCAAGGCCACAGCTCCTTATTCTCCCTAACGTGATAGCTCCACTAATTGCGGACAAATCATTCAAATATTTGCACCTCTGGGGGACATTCTCAATCAGACACCACATCTTTTAAGGCTAACACCCAAAAGTTGGCTGACTTTGCTGAATAGGAGTTGTATGTTTTATAAATCCCCTACCTAAAAAAAGGCCATGAATTTTTACTATTATAAGTCAACATGGTGGACACATATCGGTTATTCCAGCACTTGGGGGGCTGAGGAAAGAGAACCCACAAAGGTTCAAGATCAGTCTGTTCTAAATAGTGATATCAAGGTCTACATGAACTACATAGTGTTTTGGAGGCTAGGTTGAGTTTTAAATTGAGTTTAAAGACCCCAGTGATATGCAGTGAAAGCTGGATCAAGAAATAGCTAAAACTTTGAAAAAGAAAGAAAGAAAGAAAGAAAGAAAGAAAGAAAGAAAGAAAGAAAGAAAGAAAGAAAGAGAAGAGGTATAACTACTCACTGTTAGATGCCAGAGAAACAGATGCGAAATAGCAACTAGAGTTAAACATCAGGTAAGAGACTTTGCAAAGACAATTTTGAATCAATGTTGAATTTTCCTTAGACAAATGTTTTTTTTTTTCTGAAGAAGCCTCTGAATTATAAAGAATGCACATAGATCAAACACATTATAAATTATTTAATATTTCAACCAAGAAGATCTGTGATTAAAATTAAATATTTATTTTCAATTATTTTTAGAGTTGATTTAATACTAAAATTATTAACTCAATTGTATCTTCCATTTCTCACTACAATAAGGAACAAATTCAATTCATTAATCTTGTAACATGTATTTTATATGTTCCTGGAGGCTCCAGAAATGTAATAAGCAAAGAAAACAAAATAGAAAGTATAAACATTGCAAAAGGAAGAAGTACACAGTTAATTTTCAAAGAACATGATTGCCTACCTAGAAAATCCAAAGAAATTTACAAGGCAATTACTTAGAACAAATAAGTAAATTTAGCAGGTCACAGGACAGAAGGCCAATATAAAAATCAATTTTATTTATGTGTACCAGGAGCAGACAATTTGAAAATGGAGTACAAATCAATATTATGTACCATAACATCAAAAACAAAATAGTAAAGAATAAATTTACAAAGCAATGGGAAATCCAAGAACTTTTGCAAATAGCAATCCAGTTTGATGGGTCCATTTTAGATTTGAAGTGATTTTCATAATGTGAATATATTATAGAATTCAACATTATAAGCTTATTCTTTTGGGAAAATCTATAGTATATGTTAGCAATTGAGAACTCCTTAAGGTTTCTTTCAAGTCAGAGAAAAAAGAATAGCACCATCAATGTTAGTGGAGCCTCATCTATCAGACTGGAGAAAGGACCAAAAATTACTGGAAATCAATAATGAAACCTTAAATGGAAAACTAGATTTTGTCATCAAAAATCACAGTTTGACTTAAAGGATTTTAAATGCATTAAATATGGGGAAACTTGATTAGTAAAAGAAATTATGGCAATAAAATATGATCTACCATATAAAGCAGAAATCCTTGATTTCATATTGATTCACATGACTGACAATATGCGAATATGAAAGAAATCTCTTCCTTAGAGGCGGATATCACCAATAAACACAGAAGTAATAGAAAACCCACAAAGGGTTCTAAAATTTGTAGGTGAACATTGGGTTAGATATAAGATGTTTCTGTATTCTCAGAGTGTTTCCAGAAAAATCAATTACTTATTACAAAGGAGAAAAATCATAACTTTACTGTAGAAAACCTGAGGGAATCCCATTTTAACGAAATCATTAAAGTAATATCAACAGCATGTTGTATCTATGGATATGAGTCTTGAGAAAAGAAGGAACCTAAGTCCTGAGCTACCACAATAAAAATGTTCACCCAAGAATATTTACGGAGAAGCAGCGGGGGTTGCAGCATTGTGAGGAATACTACAACATAATTGTCCCAATACACGATGCGAGGTTTAAAAAAAAGATAAAAGAACATTAATATGAGTAAAGGGAATTTGAAAACCAAATATAATATGTGTATATATAATATGCAGAGCTGTTTTGTGAAATGTTACTGGGGTCATTTAAAACCTAAAGTATACTATGGAATTATGATCATGGCCACCAGTTTTCAGTTTGAAAATTGCATTGACAACAGAAGATAAAATACTTTTATTTACGATAATATTAGTTTACAATATTATTTCACACTCAAATTAGGACTGTATATACTGTGTATAGCCACAAAAACAGTGTGGTGCAGAAAGAGAGAGAGAAGAGACATCTAAAGGAAACACAGAAACAAGTTATATAAGAGAGTTTAAGATAGTTTCTTAAATAAGTCTTACAAGTTATCTGTGTTTGAACTAATAGAAAAATAAAAGTCACATACACACACATAAAATAAAATTTTATCTTGAGGCTGTTGCTACCTTATTGAGTTGAAGTACATGCATTATAATTCAGGAAAAATTTGTCACACTGAATCCAAATAAGAGAACTAAGTAGTTTGATTTCCTTCATTTAAGAAAGCAAAAACAGATTTTTGGAATGTGATTGACAAGCTTTGGAAATTAATTTCACTTTCCCTGGGTGTCAATCATACCAGCCCTGCATCACCTCACATGGTTAAACTGCTTCACCTTGGCCCTTGTTGCCACTGGAAATGAGAACTGAGTTTTGCCTTTGGGGCCTATTCCATTTTTGGGTCCTCATGGAGACTGACAACTCGAGGGGCACATGAATGTAGTTCTGATCTATATGTGTCCATTGGGACCAGGCTTGAAATTCTGATATGTTTCACATGCCTTCCAGAAACAGGCCTGGGATGGTAACGATCCTCCAGCTCTATTCATCTAAGTCGAAGGGAACCTGAATCTGAATTCTTAGGAGGAAATTATCATCTTCTAACTTCTTTGGTCCTGTGAACTCAGACAGACTCATTGCTTACTATTGACTAAATTCCTTGCCAAATATAATGGAGAATCTAGGAAACACTGTGCAGGTTTTAACTACTTACATGCATTTTAGGAACAGGGGCAATATGCCTTTGACTGAAGCAGATAATGAATAAAGCATAACTACATATTCTCTTTGTAGTCAGAATTCTAAATGGCTAGCTAAACCACACCTTTTAAAGTTCTGCATGTCCTTAATAATCTCCTTATTCAAGTCATGAAAAGGACACACACACACACACACACACACACACACACACGTGCACAAACACGTATATGATCTCGATGATCAGAATAAATTCCATCCAAATACAATTCAAGCCACTTATTGACTAAATCCTGAGCAATGTCTTTTATGATGCTTTATGTTTAACAAGATTAACAGAGAAAAATGACAGAGAGGACCTGGATAACCTGCGCAAAGGTAAGTTAACAGATGTAAAAATTGTCCTCACAGAGGAAATTGGAACTTGTAATTTCCAAAACCTGGTAGTACTGATTTATAAAAGCAAAGGAATGTGAAAATACCCACCTAAATAGTACTTCATAACTACGAGCTCTATTTAAATCTTACACAATTCCACATCAATATAAACAATTTCTGGTTAGGCATGGGAACAGGGCAACTCTAAAGTAATCTGGATAGCCACGATTAGGTGAATAGGCAAGCTTGGCTCCAAGAGATTCTGTTGCAAGAAAAAAAAGAGAGAGAATCATCGTGGAACACACCAAATTGTGGACATTGGTTCTCCATACATATTCACATAAACCCATGAGTCCTTCTACATCCAGGAGAACTCATGCACACACACACACACACACACACACACACACACACACACACACACACACACACACAAGATTTTCACAAAGTTTGGATCAGAAAAACTCATGCTTCCAAAAACAAGGAAGTATCTGTATGAAGAAACATGATCAGTGGTACAGAGAACAATGTGCTTTGTCTAAGAATGCCAGAACTAATCAGTAAAAGATGATAAGAGAGGAAGTATATTTTGACTATGTATAGATCTTAGGTCTCACAAAGTCAGTTATTTTGTTTATATATGAAAACGTATATTTTTTCCACAATATAAATATTAAAAATCTTCACCTAATGATATTTAAGGGTAAAAATTAAAAGAAATTTTGTCTTACATTATCTGGCAGTGTCTGCTTTTTCTCCCTGGAGTGATGCATTAAAATAACAGTATCTACTGGATAATAGCCCTCTATAGGATATAGGATTGGTAAAGATCTTTTGCCAATCTGTTGGCTACCTTTTTGTCTTATTGACAGTGTCCTTTGTATTACAGAAGCTTTGCAATACTATGAGGTCACATTTGTTGACTCTTGATCTTACAGCACAAGCCACTGGTGTTCTATTCAGGAATTTTCCCCCTGTGCCTATAATAACCCTATTTAAAAATGGGTTACAGAGCTTAAAAAAGAATTCCCAACTGAGGAATACTGAATGGCTGAGAAACACCTAAAGAAATGTTCAACATTCTTAGTCATAAGAGAAATGCAAATCAAAACAACCCTGAGATTTCACCTCACACCAGTCAGAATGGCTAAGATCAAAACCTCAGGTGATAGCAGATGCTGGTGAGGATGTGGAGAAAGAGGAACACTCCTCCATTGCTGGTGGGATTGCAAGCTGGTACAACCACTCTGGAAATCAGTCTGGCAGTTCCTCAGAAAATTGAACATAGTCCTACCTGAGGATCCAGCTATACCACTCCCAGACATATACCCAGAAGATGCACTAATATGTAATAAGAACACGTGCTATGCTATGTTCATAGCAGCCTCATTTATATTAGCCAGAAGCTGGAAAGAACCCAGATGTCCCTCAACAGAGGAACTGATACAGCAAATGTGCTATATTTCCAATGGAGTAGTACTCAGATATTAAAAACAATGAATGTATGACATTTTTAGGCAAATGGATGGATCTGGAGGATATCATCATGTGTGTGGTAACCCAATCACAAAAGAACACACATGATATGCACTCACTGATAAGTGGATATTAGCCCAGAATCTCATAATACCCAAGACACAATTCAAAAACCACATGAAACTCAAGAAGAAGGAAGACCAAAGGGCAGATACTTTGATCCTTCTTAGAAAGGGGAACAAAATAGCCATCAAAGGACTTATAGAAACAAAGTGTGGAGCAGAGACTGAAGGAATGACTATCCAGAGACTGTCACACTTGGGGATCCATGCCATATACAATCACCAAACTCAGACACTATTGTGGATGCTAACAAGTGCTTGCTGACAGGAGCCTGATATAGGTATCTCTTGAGAGGCTCTGCCTGTACCTGAAAAATACAGAAGTGAATGTTCACAGCCATCTAGTGCACTGAGCACAGGGTCCCTAATGAAGAAGCTAGAGAGAGGACCCAAGGAGTTAAAGGGGTTTGCAGTCTCATAGGAGGAACAACAATATGAACTAAGCAGTACCCCCAAGCTCCCTGGGACTAAACTACCAACCAAAGAGTATACATGGGGCTTCAGTTACATATGTAGCAGAGGATGCCCTAGTTGGTTATCAATGAGAGGAGAGGTCCTTGGACCTGTAAAGGCTCTATGCTTCAGTATAGGGAAATGCCATGGCCAGGAAACAGGTGTGGGTGAGTTGGTGAGCAGGGGTTAGGGAGCAGGGGATAGTGGGAAGGGGTTTTCGTGGGGAAACCAGGAAAGGGGATATCATTTGAAATGTAAATAAAGAAAATATCTAATTAAATAAAGAACAATAGTTCTTGCTATTACTGATAATTTTATGAGTTTTTCATAAATTATACAGGAGATTCAACATTTTTAGTGGTTCTCTCAAGAATTTTTTCACAGCCCTGCAAAAGTTACTAAATAAACTTGTAATGACAATGTGTTATGACCCTAAATTTTTATGTTTGTACTATTAAAAATAAGGAAAATATATATGCTTAAGTTTATTATACAACATTTAGAAAATCTATCCAGTACAATTACATAATGAAAGAACATTACAAATGGTGATGAGTTCATACAAATTATTTTCCCATTATGTGGACTTATATGTGACAAACCCAGGAGAATAAAACATTTTATACGAATAAACATGTAGGCTATTTCTTCACGAAGTAAACCCAACAGCTCTAGAACACAGAAATTTGTTAGAGAATTCTGTGGAAAATTACAACTGTAATAGAAAACGTAAAACATATTCACAGGCTCTATTCCTTGCTTAATTTCAAAGTTTATTCAAACTCTTGTAAAGGCTAGGAAATGAACAGGATAAATTGTTTCAATTTCTGACATTTTATTCTCTTGCAATATTTTCTACCAGGTAAACTAAGGAATGGCTGATGCAAATAAATGGACCTAAATTTTGTCTTGCCATGGATTACAGAGGAAGTGATCTCATTTAGAAAACGATATTGCCCTTGGTAATTAGCACACTGATTATAGAAAGAGTGAAATTGGAATCTAGATTTTGTGTGTACTTGTAATCAGGTAACTTACTGAAACATCCAAGTTGTAGACCACACAGGGAATTGATATTAGAATAATATAGCTACAGAGGTTTTGATGACAGTTGCAGTTAACATGATAAGGTTCAACCATCCCAAGTAATGTGTGGGGTCATCTTTGGAGACTTTGAAAGTATTGGGAAAATTGAAAATGTAAATAAGAAATTATAGTAAATCTAAAAGTTTCTTCAAAGCTGATAAGTTTAGCTAACTAGAAGGAAGAAAGAAACATCAGTGAAGGACAGAAAGATTAACTATGAAGAATTTTCACTGGTAGCTTCCAGGACAAAGGCTGTCATGAGTCAGGTAAACAGGTTGAAAATCATCTCTGAAGCAGATCCTGTCACTCAATCTAGAGTATAATTTGACAACCTACATCTATATGGCAGTCCTTTCTTTCCTATGAGATCCTGTAAGTGGCCAAGTCCAGCTTGGGCACTGACCTTTATAAAGACTAGCACACTTCACACATGAGCAGTCTGGCAGTTAATAGTAAACTGTTTTTCTTAGTAATTTAATAACATGTAATTATTTTATTTTTCCTTTTTCCTCAACGTTTCTTAGATCCTAACTCCCTACCTACCCATTCAGCTTCATATTCTTCCTCCTCCCTCTCTAAAAACAAAGCAGAAAACATGTCAAACAACAGGCAAAAACCTGAAAATCAAAGAAGACAATCTTAAAAGTAAAAAGAAAATCAAAAAGACAACATGCTAATTAACAAAGAGGCTCGCAGCTGGACAATATGCAGAAAGTGAGAGACTTTGGAACACTCAACCCTAAACAAAATGTCTTCATCATAACCCTCTCCTTGAGGATCATGGGTCTATGCCAAAGGAGAAGCACAGAGATTGCAAGAGTTAGAGGTTATAGATGATTCCAAGGAAACAGCAGGTTGGGCATGGGCTGTGAGTATAATAAATTTACATTATTATAGGTAATTTGTTATAACAGTTACAAAAACTAAGCACAGAGTCAAATAAGTAACAGAATAGGATTAATTTCTTTGTCAGTATGCCTGTTCATTATGTGAAGGACAAAAAGATTAGAGGAAAATTAACTCTATAGGGTCTATTATTTTTTATTAAAGTGCAGAATTAATATTTCCAAAATAACACAAAATGCATCAGTGGAAAAATATTTTTAAAAGAATGTCACATCTCTTAAAAATTGTGCTTATGTTTTTTATGCATGAATGTACAAATTTCATTAACTTTTGTCTTATTTACTCATCAGATAATAGAGTTTTGATATATTAGTAATAAAATAACAAAAGACTATAGACTATTTAAAATGTAAAATCTACATATTAAAATTAGAATTGAACATATAAAATTATGAATTTTGTAACAATGTAAATAAATATGTACATTGTTTTCATCATTAAACTATATTTAAAAAAAATCTTTAAAAAAATAGTTAAATAGGTCACATTGATTTGATTTTTGTCATGCTAAGTACAACATAAGGAGAACATTAAAGAACAGAGGAAAGAATAAAATTCTGAGAGTAAATATAGGAACTCTCAGAATTCTAAAACACTACTTGTAACAAAGTCAAAATTTATTCAGTTAAAGCAATAATCAAGGAGATAATCACACAGAACATATATTTACAAAATGGACAAAAATAGAAGAAAGTAGAAACCTTGAAGATTTTTGAATTAATTATCTGATTCTACAAAGAATGTAAATAGTAAAATAAAACGTAAATAGGAATTGGCTGGTGTATAAAAATAAAAATTGTTAAATGTAAAAAGAGGAAGAAGAAGAAGAAGAAGAAGAAGAAGAAGAAGAAGAAGAAGAAGAAGAAGAAGAAGAAGAAGAAGAAGAAGAAGAAGAGGAAAGTAAAGAGTCTTTCAGTGTCCATCAGTGATTACAAGAAACACAGCTCACCAACAAGCCCAGTAACAATGTAAGGAACGATATGGGATTGCTAATGAGAACTCTTTGGAATTTTCAAAACACCCACAACCAAGTCATTCTTTTGAAATTCTGAAAATCCAGATCTGGTTGTGAATATCTATGGACATTTCATAACAGAGAACTTAGCTATTCTGGCAGATACCTCCTTGAATGTTTAAGAAAAGAGATAATAAAAATTACATTTAAATTCTAGTATATAATAATTATAGAAGAAATCATTGTAATTATTGGAGAAAGGAATTTGGAATTACATGTGAGCAATTAAAGCACGGGAAAAGATTTGGTAAAAAGCATGCAAACACGGGTTGTAGCAATTCTCTATTAGGAGAGCTAACTGTGAAAAGTTTCCCATTCAAAGTCCATGAAGCACACGGGTTTCTTGAAAACTTCCTGGTCTCTATTATCTTGAGCTCTAGTTGATCTGGTGATGTATAAAATACACTGAAGGTTGATGTATTTACTGTGAGCATTAAAACCAATGTCACTTGAGATCTGTGGAAGTATGGGAACTCAATGAAGTCAGTGTCTTTGGAAGATGTCATGGTAGACTTTGCAGAATCAAGCCTCTTGAAATCAATTGATCAATGTGCATTGCACAGAGAAAAAGATAACCCATTTAAGAATGGACTTATGAAAAAACAGGAAAACAAAATGAAGAACTATCATGCTTTTTTCCCTAAATGAGAGGTCCAGAGAGCACATGTTCTTGACAATGTATGAATGAGAGTGTTTTCTTATAAGACACATAGACCAGTCACTTTTCTTTTCTTTCTTTCTTTCTTTCTTTCTTTCTTTCTTTCTTTCTTTCTTTCTTTCTTTCTTTCTTTCTTTCTTTCTTTCTTTCTTTCTNNNNTTTCTTTCTTTCTTTCTTTCTTTCTTTCTTTCTTTCTTTCTTTCTTTCTTTCTTTCTTTCTTTCTTTCTTTCTTTCTTTCTTCTTTCTGTTCTTTCTTTCTTTCTTTCTTTCTTTCTTTCTTTCTTTCTTTCTTTCTTTCTTTCTTTCTTTCTTTCATCTTTCCTTTTTCCCCTCAACTTACTTATCTATCTTTTCCTTTTTTAGGTTGACACGACTATATTTTCTACCCTGTGAGAAAAGTAGCTTGCTAAAACCAAAAGGGAAATTGTCCACCTTCACATAGTAAAAAATGTTCCCAGCATTTATGCATTTTCAAGCTATGCTATTTTAAAATATGAACCCAGAATTTTGCAGGTAAAATAACAAGTATTTCCTGGGAAGCCTTGCCTTCTGCTTCCCAACAATGCTGCTCCTAAAATATATTTATCTTTAAGGGTAATTCTTCTTCCTTCCATGATTGTGACAGGATCAACATGCAAGAGTGCTCTTTGAAGTGATATTACAGTACACCAGACCGATGGTCAAATGGTAATGAGCAGATAATGCATGACCTTGGGCTTTATTGAACAGCAGAAAGTCACAGTTATAAAGTGTGCTTGGGAGTGGGTGGGTGGGTGGGGACCACCCTCAAAGAGACAGGGGGAGGGGGGATAGGATAGGGGTTTCTGAAGGGGAGACCTAGAAAGGGGATAACATTTGGAATGTAAATAAACAAAATATCCAATAGAAAGAAAGAAGAAAGAAAGAGAGAGAGAGAGAAAGAGAGAGAGAGAAAGAGAAAGAGAGCAAGAGAGAGAGAAAGAGAGAGAGAGAGAGAAAGAGAGAGAGAGAGAGAGCATGCACGAGAGAGGAGAGAGAGAAAGAGAGAGAGAGAGAGAGAGAGAGAGAGAGAGAGAGAGAGAGAGAGAGAGAGAGCTTTGTTTACTCACAGTGTCCTCAAAAATACGAGACTTGAAAAGGGAAATGAAGCAATTGTTCATGTTTACCCAGAGCCTACACTTAAGCAAATGCTCATTCTCAGGAGATCTAAGGAGAAAGGTTGACTTGTGTGCTCATGACAAAAATGTGTCAAAATTAATGGATGATGCCAAGGAAATCATGCCTTCCAGGTACAATGGGACTGATGCACATAAGAACTCACAGAGTCTACAGTAGCATTCATGAAGACTACCCTGCCTCTAGTCTGATAAGGTCTCAGAGCTGAGAGGAAGGAGTGGGCATGGGCAACTACCATGTACCCAGGAGCTCTAGGCAACAGATACCTGCTGGCAAAAGAAAAATGAGTTTTCTCCAGTGGGGTCTCACTGGGTATAATAATCATACTTCGGGGTAGGCTCCATACCCAGGAATAGCTGGACAATACAAAACAAATTCAGTAGTAGTTTTGTAGGCTTATTGTTTTATTTTACTTTGTTTGAGTATTTTTTTTGTCATAACTGGTCCTTTGCTTCTTTATTTTGATTTTATTTTTGGGAGTTTATTTTGTAGGAGTTGAGCATGTTTCTTACCTTTTGATTTAAGGTCTTGTTTATTTGTTTTACAGAAAGAGTAGAAAGAGGGAGGGTGGGGGACATAAAGGTGTGTGATGAACATAAATCTGGGTAGGATACAAGATTCAGAGAAATTGGAAGAATCGGGGAAGGGGAAAAATTGATCAAAATATATTGTATGAAATTATTTTTTTAAACAAAACATAAACCATCTTATAAACCAATATATTAGCTTGTCACTAAAAAAAAAAAAGTTTTTATGTCCAATAATTTTCTTTAGAACCTGGTGCAATTTTGAAAGTTGCTTAACCAACAAAAGTGCAGCTGATTAAGTTGAGGTTGCTTACTGCCCACACACTAAAAACAAGTGCTCTGGGATTATAAATTATTTTTCTCTTAAACCAGATCCTTGGTAGGCTTATTCAATGTTTCCATAGACAAGCACTTAAGAGTTTTATGTATAAATCTCTTGTCCTGGCTAGTTTTTATGTCAATGTGACACAAACTAAGTCTATTGATAGGAGAAAAACCTCAATTAAGAAAATGCCTTCCTCAGACTATACTATAGTCAAAGGTGAGTACTTTTTAATTAGGGATAAATGTGGTAGGGGCCATTGCAATTGGGGCCTAATGATTCTGGTTTTAAAAGACTTTGGACTGGACAACCCAGTAAGGAGGCATTCTCTTATGGCCTCTGAGTCAGTTCCTGCCTCTGGGTTTCTGACCGATTTAGATAAAGTCCTGACTTCTTCCACTAATGAGAAATAATGTGGAAATGTAAACAAAATAAACCCTTTTCTCCTCAAGTTGTTTTTAGTCATAGTCTTTCATTATGACCTTGGTAACCTTAAGTAAGAGATCTCTTAATAATATTGTAGCTCTACCCATACTGTAATTGATCACTTGAACACCTCGTTAAATTGATAAATCTTCCTAAATATGTGATTGAACAGATTCATATTGGTACCAGTCTCATCCATGACGCTTTGCACATTGGTTCTAATGGTAAATCTTTTCACTATTAAGTACACAAGATCAATTTTGTTTTATCTCTTCTCTATTCTTTTTTATTAGATTTTTTCTTTATTTACATTTCAAATGCTATCCCGAAAGTTCCCTATACCCTCCCCCTGCCCTGCTCTCCAGATGTCCCTCAACAGAGGAATGGATACAGAAAATGTGGTACATTTACACAATGGAGCACTACTGCTCTGCTATTAAAAACAATTTATAAAATTCTTGGGCAAATGGATGTATCTGGAGGATATCATCCTGAGTGAGGTAACGCAATCACAAAAGAACTCACTTGATATGCACTCACTGATAAGTGGATATTAGCCCAGAAACTTAGAATACTCAAGACACAATTTGCAAAACACATGAAAATCAAGAAGAAGGAAGACCAACGTGTGGATACTTCATTCCTCCTTAGAATAAGGAACAAAATACCCATGGAAGGAGTTACAGAGACAAAGTTTGGAGCTAAATCGAAAGGATGGACCATCCAGAGACTACCCTACCCAGGGACCCATCCCATTATCAGCCACCAAGCCCAGACACTATTGCATATGCCAGCAAGATTTTGCTGAAAGGACCCTGATATAGCTGTCTTCTCTATTCTTAACACAGAAGGCAGCCCACAGTACAGGGTGTGCTAAGTGATGTCTACTTCTTTATAGGCTCCCATTTCTGAGTTTGATTAGAGCAGAAAGTGTTCCAATTGTCTTCCTGTTTCCTTTCTGCTCTCCCTGTCTTCACAAAAAGTTAGGGTCAAGATCTATGCATTTATAGGCTGTGTATGCTGAAATTCCTTTACTGAAATTCCAGCATATGGATTGAATGTAAGGAAGAGAGAAGTCTGTGTACTGTAGAATCAAAGGTGAATAAAAGTTTTTTCATATTAAGAAATCTCCATAAATCTTATGCCCCCCCTCTCCCCCCCCCACACAAAAGTTGTCTCAACAGGGTCTGCTGCACCTGTTTATATGTAAATATATTAAGCAAAGGAGACTCTCCTTCTTTATCTCCTGTGGTTTCTGTTTCAATTCCTTTAGTTCAGGTTGGCTGGGACAAACAACTGGCAAAGTTTGCTCTAAATTCCTCAATATGTGGCTGATCTTCAGAACAAATCCTAAATTTTGAAGTACATTTCCTCTGCCACACTTCAAATCACTCTCTAAAACCGAACTGTCAAAAACAAACAATTTCTTGATCTTAATATGTTACAGAAAACAAAACTGCTACCAGACCAGGGAATACAATTGTTGTAACATTAGTCTATGTTAACCCATTGCACTCATTTACTGGGAACATTCTATGAAATGTTGTTACAAATAAAAATAAAAATGAAATATCAGAACTATACAAGCTGTTCCTAGCCCTTCTTCAGAAGGGGAAATGCTTTTTCTGAAGTCCATACAATTTTCTTTCACTGAAACACACAGTTAAATGTAAACCAAGTTCATAAAATAAAGAAAACTTAGAAATTAGCAACAGTAACAATACGAATGGTAATGTGAGAGTGTTTATGAATGAACAGTTGAACATTGACAATTTTATGTTGTTTTAAGAACACTAACTGTAACAGTCATTATAACCACAGTAGTAATAACTTACTATGTACCAAGGACTGTTTTAGGTTACTTGTCTATCTTTTCCTCTTAATTTGTGATTTAAATTCAAATGGCATTTTTATTTGAAGGACCTGAACACAGAAACTGGGGGTACAAGTTACTTAGGCTTTATGCAGACATGGACATATAAGAGTGATGCCAACATTATATTCCCATGCCTGCTGCTGTAACCACACATAACTGTAGATGGGAACTTGGAGTGAACCCACAATTACACAGTACCCAGTTACACAAACATCTGTATTTTGTTAATGGCCCAAATCAAAGGACTTCCATAATAATACAGGTGCAGTCATACTAGCTTGTGATATGGTGGCATTTAGGCAGACACTCAGCAAAATGAGAACACCATCTTTATCTACAAGTAATATGGTGAAATATGATTAGTTTTTATGTCTATAAGTTTTATTGTTTTATCTCTGACAAAGTCTGACATAATATATAGGTGACATTTTTAAAATTTAGTGTTTCCCATTTAAAGTCCATCTACTATCGTCATCTCTCATTGTTCTGGAAATGTCACATTGATTTTATCCTTCTTCCAATAAATGGTAACATCCAAAAAAACAAATAATTGTCTCATACTTTAAAATCAGCTGCCTGTCAAGGCCAGAGCAAAATGAATGAAGGGACAATTTTTAGTTGAAGGACAAGAGAAAGAGTGAAAAAGAGAGAACAAGCTTTTCTATCAAACTCTCACAATATTGACAATGACCTAAAGTAACCTAAATTATAATATTTTATCTTTTCTATTTAAAAAATGTCACATAAATGACAGAAAGAGCATGTCCTATCACAAGTTCTATTAAAGTTTGAATACCATGTAAATTTTCAGAAAATGGATTTAGATATGGAACCATAATAAAGATTTAAAATTGAACAATGATGTTCATGAAGGCCGATTATGTCTAGATAAACTATTGTGGAATTTTTATGTATCATACCACATTAATACTACATGAGCAAAGATGGGACATATAACTTACTTGTGAATATATTTAAAATTTCTGTGGGAAGAAAGTAAATTTGACTGTGTGTACAGGTGAACTAAGAAACTCTGAACATGAACATGGCCCTCAAATCTGTAGAATTCACTTGAAGTTTTCATAGGACTGTTCTTAGCACTGAAGAAATTATTTGAACTTCATACAGAGACCCATAAAACTATTCAAGTTGAAGAGTCAAACAGAGTCACATACAGTCAGAAAACATGAAGCTCTAGTGTTGGAAGAAGATTGCAATTATGTATCAACAAGGGACATTGTTCAACTGGTAAAGTAATTGTCATGAAATAATACAAGTTGTATTGCCCAAACCACAAGTCACCCTTTCCATAGTAACCATTAGCTGTAGTTCCAGTGCAAATGCAACATGAGAGATAGAGAATCAATAGAAGTTCACCATTCAATAAATCTGGTGAACAAGGTAGAGAATTATATGAAACTCTATGATGCAACACTAGGTGGTTACGCATTACGTATATGCTTAGAGTGCAGAAGGCAACTTCAAGTGTTGGCCTTTACCTTACATCTTTGTAGAGAAAATTTGATGTGGCAACATGACTGCTCTAGTAAGGGGTCACATTCAATGATCTTCTTGGCCTATATGATCCAGCCAGAATGCAGACATGCCCTGAGTACAGTATGAATTGGCTGGAAGATAAGCATGCCCTTACCACACAGCTTTAACAACAGAGATAAGGTTAGTTTATAGAAGGATTCAGCCATGTTTGAAAATGACAGTTAATTGAAGAGCAGACAATGTGATGATCAGAGAAAGATTTGACAGAGTGAGTCAGAGATAAAATAGGTCCAAATACCTGAGAAGAGCATAGGAAAGACAAGCTACTTGGAGCAGCAAGAAATAGAAAGGTGTATATGATATGTGATGTGGTATATGGTGGCAGTTTTAACAGGACAATTTTATAAAAAAATACAAGCTAGACACAGGAAAGACTGAATGAGCCAGAGTACAAAAAGCACCCAGATTAGAACATATTGTCAAAGATGGTATGAGGTCAGGCAGAGCAATTCAGTCACAAGCTGAGAGAAGCCAGATTGAATCAGTCAGCTTGGAAGATTGGATTGTACAGAGGTTAGAAGCTTCCAGTCCTAGGCCTAGGGGTAGTTAGACCAGAGAAGGAAATACTCTCAGCTTAGCCCAAGCCATGTAATTACCAGCATGGGTGTGTCTCTCCTCTCATTACTTCGTCAGAGTAAGTAAAAGTGACATTTTACACATCTTGTTTGCCACACTAAATTTCTGCTCCAATGGTGTAAGGTAAAAGCCATCACTTGAAGTTGCCTTCTGCTCTCTAAACACACATGTAATGTATGAGCACCTAGTGTAGCCTGGTAGAGATCTAAAGAATACTCATAATGACCAAAGTTAGAGTCTGTATTAAGTCTGCTGGCAACTACCTGGAGAGAAACACTGTTTACAGAGCAGTCTCAACACTTTTTATAGGAAGCATTTAAAGACAAAAACAAAAACAAAACAACCACCCCCCAAAAAAGCCAAACCAAACCAAAACAGAACAACAACATCATCATCATCATCATCAACAACAACAACAACAACAACAACAAAAAAACAGGAAAAAATATATATCTTGGTTGGCTGTTTCAGGGGGAAGGAAAATGAGTAAGCAGTTTAACAGCAGGTCAAAAGCATGCAGATAGCTAGGGCATTTGATCCTGAGTTTCTAGAACAGGCCTGGAGACTTTGCCATGGGATTTCTTTACAATGAGCAGTAGAAAAAGGGAGGGTCAGTTTAATGATGGCATCAACTTAAGACAAGATGAAGTACCCTTTGCTGGGTCACACACGCATACTTATACTTATCCCACACCCCACATCCCACACATACACACACTATAAAATACTGTAATGTGACATTTGAATCAGATGTTTAAAGCTAAGTATCTGAATTAGTAAAACCCATCTGTCCTTGGAGGAGGAGGCAATGATTAAGGAGATTTCTAGCCTGGGAGGACATTCCCGTTAGTGTCTCAGTTTCTCTGTTTCTCAGTTTTTCAGTTTCTCTCTCTCTTTCTCTCTCCCCCATCTCTCTTCCTTCCTTTCTTCCTTCCTTCCTTCCTTCCTTTCATCTTTTTCTTGTATGTATGTATGTATGTATGTATGTATGTATGTATGCATGTATGTATGTATGTATGTATGTATGCATGTTGAATAAGAGACAGGAGCTTGCTTGTGTGGAATTAGAAAATGTCATCCTGAGTGAGGTAACCCAGTCATAAAAGAACACACATGGTATGTATTCGCTGATATCTAGATATTACCATAAAAGCTCAGAATACACAAGATACAATTCACAGACCACATGAAGTTCAAGAAGTAGTAATACAAAAGTGTGGATGCTTCAGTCCTTCTTAGAGGGGGGAACAAAATACTCACAGGGAGGAATAAGAAAATGTGTGGAGCAGAGACGAAAGGAAAAACCATCCAGAGACAACTCCATATGGAGACCCATCCCATATACAGATCCCACACCCAGACACTGTTGCAGATGCCAAGAAGTGCTTGCTGACAGGAGCCTGATATAGATGTCACCTGAGAGGCTCTGCTAGAGCCTGGCAAATACAGAGGCTGATGCTCACAGCCAACCATTGGACTGAGCACGGTGTCCACAGTGGAGGAGTTAGAGAAAGGAATGAAGGAGCTGAAGGGGTTTACAAGCCTTAAGAAGAACACTATGAACCAACCAGACCACCCAGACAAGGAACTAACCACCAACCAAAGAGTATACATGGAGGGACTATGGCTCCAGCCATATATATAGCAGTAGATGCCATGTCTGACATCAATAGGAGGAAAGGTCATTGGTCCTGAGAAGGTCTGATGCCCCATTTTAGGAAAATGCCAGGGCAGGTTATTGGGGGTGGGTAGGTGGGTAGATGAGAACCCTCATAGAAGAAGGGGAGAGAGGACAGGAAAATGCATTTCAGGAGGAGAAACCAGGAAAGGGAATAACATTTAAAATGTAAATAATTAAAATATCAAATTAAATAAAATAAGGTAAGGGCTGTAAAAGGAAAGCTAATGTACATGCACCATGTGGTTGTGGAACTCAGAAGACAGGCCTGGATGCTGTACCTCAGATGCCATTCATTTAGTTTTATGATAGGTGTTACATTGTTCTCCTAAAATTCTCTGATTTAGATAGATTGTCAAACCAAACAATTCCAGGGACCCTCCTTTCTTGTTGTTTTTCTAACATTGGAATTAAATGAAAATGCCAATATGCCTGGAGTATTCTACTGGACTTTTGGAGGATTAAATTCAAGTCCTCACATGTGCAAATGAGCCACCTTGAACCAAGATTTTCAAATCTTAAAGGCACTAAATGATCATACTGAATAATAAACAGAATGGCTTACATCATCTAATTAGCCTTAACTTGTCATGTACTCTGGTTTCCTAGTCTACTCAGAAAGCATGAAAAAAAAATGACAATCTTTTTCTGAAAATTAGTGGAATAGTGAATTATATGACATTATTTTAAGTATTTCCATTCACTTACCTTTGCCTTTACATTTACCCAGTTTCTAAATTATAAGATGTGAGTATAGTCTATAGACAGACCTAAGACAGAATGTTACACAAACACCCTTACCATTGAAAATGGAAAATGTCTAGAATATCCCTTGATTTCCTTGTTTTCTGTAGTCAAGCCCCCTTCTCTCCTTCCACTCATAGGTCCTGAACTCTTTTCAGGTGTGTGAGCTTTATTGTTTTATACCTGTTTTCACCTGTACTTATTCAATCTGCAGATATTAAGCTATTCCTTAACACTGATTAAATTTAGATGCTAGGTACTATTCTAGTTTATAAACATGTCACAACCTATTAATCTAACCAACAGTTGATGAATATTGGATTGTTTCCAGGTTTTTGTTTTTGATCTATCATAAATAGAGCTTTATGAGAAGTTAATTCATGTTCTTTGATAGACATACATTTTTCTTTCTCTTAGAAAATACCTAGAGGTACGATTGTTGAGAAAACAATAAATATGTGTAATTATATGTGGAATTGACAAGCATTTCAACAGTGACTTAAACCTTTGGTTCTGACACTACATATTAAATTTTACTTACTTTATTACTCATAAATATTTGGTATTTTTTGCTGTTGATTTTCCCCATTATTCTTGATATGAAAGTGTCTCTCCATATAGTTTAAATTTGTGCTTTGACATCATTAATAGCATGGTGTACATTTTTTATTACACATTTGTCATTCACTTAACTTCATTCTACAAATATTCTATTCATACCTCTATTAATTTTAAATCTTCTCCTGGGGATATTTAAGACAGAAACAATTGGAAAATTAGGCTAATTGTAGTTGAGAACATAAAATGTGACTAAAAGCACTTAACAAAATTCTTCTAATATTTAGATATGTTATTTTTGTGAATCTATATTGGAAAAATACTACAAATAATACAAATTAACAAAATGCTAGGAACTAAATTAGCAGTAAAACGAGAGAGCCTCAATGTAGAAAATATCTCTATAATATTGAGCTATAGGCAACCTGTAGGATACTTTCTTAATTATTGTTGATGTTGAAGGGTATTGTAGCCCTTGGTGGCTGGGGCGTCCCCTGAGTTGGTGGTCCTGATTTCTATAAGAAAACATGCTAAGTAATCCATGGGGAGCAAACCAGTAAGAATCACTCATATGTGGTCTCTGCATCAGTTCCTGCCTCCAGTTTCTTCCATGTTTTAATTCTCGTCTTGTCTTCCTTCAATTATGTAGTATAATATGAAAGTATAAGCCAGATCAATCCTTTCCTATCCAACTTGATTTGTCATTGTATTTCATCACAGCTTAAGTAAACTCTTACTGTTTCAAAGACTATCAATATTTAAAAATACTAGTAAGGGGAATAACTACTATATGAAGGCATTTAAGGAGTAATTTCATAATATTTATCACAGTAATAGTTGTAAGTTCTTTACTAGGTACTATGATCTACCCATTCATGAATTCTTGGTCCACTAAGCAGTAGCAGGCATGAGTTATTTCTGTTTAAGTCTAATCAAAAGTAGTTGGCCATTCCTATAACATCCTTGCTACCACCGCAACAATGGCCATATTATAAAGTTGGAGGTAATGATATGGGGAGACAGTTCTTTTAATGGACAGGGCTCCTTGTAAGTTACCCATGCTACATTGGATGGTATATAACCATATATGTTCTGAAACACTAAGTGGAATCAACAAGTTTAAAAAGAGAAGGTAAGGTTGGTAAAATGACAGAGGGGTTATAGGAGGATTCAGACAGGAGGCCTTTGAGATGCTTTATTAAAAACATATGTGAATGTATGAAAATTTCAAACAATATTTTAAAACCAACACACACTCACACATACACACACATGATGATGATGAGTGAGAAAAGGTATATGCACTGCATGAATACACACACACACACACACACACATATACACACACATATACAATGATGATGAGTGAGAAGGGGTATATGTCACTACATGCATATGAAGGTCAGAGGGCAAATTTGTGTAGTTGCTTCTCTCTTTCTCTTCCACCTTTACATGAGTTCTGTGAAATGAACTCCAATCTCCTGGCTTGTATAGCTAGAATCTTTACCTTGCAGATCCATCTCACAAGCCCCAGAATCTACATATCAAGTATCCCTAATTTCAAGGCACAATATGCCATCTAGAAAAACCAAATCTGTGGTTTATGTTTTTAAAATGTTAACAACCTAAAGAATCCATGTGGACTAAGAAACGATAGCTAGGAAAGTTAACGGATAGCATCTGTGATTGTCAGGACCTAGAAAGCTTCTGATAAGACGCTTGACATAACAGTCCCCATTCCTGTCTACCAACCTGCAGAAAGAATAGGTGTGCAAACATGCAGATGATAGAATCTTCTATCCCCAACAGTTTCCTTTTTCTAACCCTTAAAACCTCCATGCCCTCTGTGATACCAGTATGCAGTCTCTACTCCCCTGGAGAGAATGGTGTCTGGTTGTTCTTATTAAGGAACAATTTTGCTCTTGTATAGGTTGGTCCCTCTTTCTTTTATTTCCATCTCCTATGGATCAATCATTATTTAAATTTGGGACCAAAAACTTTCTGTCTGGGCAACCTTTTATATTTCCCCTTACTAGTCTCTGTCCCTTTTCTTGGACCCACCCCATTTAAAACATGGCTACTCATTGAACTTATTAGGGTTTAATTGCAGTCAGTCAGGACTTGAAACCTCTTTCATTTTGGTATGTCATGTAAATTCAATTTAGATTGTTTCTTCTGCCTTCCTTTCTCTATTTATAGGTATTTCAGCAAAGGTGATCACCTACACATAGTTTATAGACAAACAAATGTCTGTATTCCAGTTAGCTGGGACTATACTCAGGTATTCTGTAGCTATGTATAGCACTGATCATTTAGATCAAGTTTGTTTTAAAGGCAAAAATGCATACCCTAACATCACTGTGAGCAAATGCTGAGAAGGAGTTTGCAAAAACAAGCACTTAGCTAGAATAAACTATTAGCTGGAGGAGAAGGTCCTGTGCAAGCAAACAGTTTAACAGAAGCTAAGACAAGCAGTTAGCTAGAGGGCAAGGTCTGAAGAAGCAGTTTAAAAGAAGCTGAGTTACTTGGGTCATCTAGGCTTTATGTCCTAGAATAGAATTGGGTAATTTTCCACAGGATTCTCCATTAAGATCAAATTCTAGTAAAACCTTATCTGGTCTCAGCTGGAATACAAGATGTATGTATGTAGCTCTCTTTTTGTCTTGAAATGCCATACTCTATCTTCTGCCCTCCAGAGCAGAGGTCTCTTGTCATTAGACACATTAGCAACCTCAACATACATATCAGTGCATGTAAGGTCTGCAGTTAAGTCTACATGTGCCCTAGACTGACATTTTTGTCCTGACCTCAGGAGTCCTCCAGATTTCTGCTACCAACTTTACCTGATAGACTTTTGGAATTTTGAGCCCCAGGGATCCTTCCAGCTTCCTGAATTTGTCTTTGCCTACCAGTTCTAGCCCTTGGGCCATTCACTTCCAGCCACTTCCACCATCACTTTGTAGGTGATGACTTATAATCAGACACTAGTCTCATCCTTACCCTACCTAAAATGCAATGCAAGATGCAAGAGCTCCATTCCTACACATTTTTGGCTTTTCTAAAATAAACAAACAAATAAATAAATAAATAAATAAGCAAGCAAACAAATAAAGGAAAATAAGAAAGGAAAAGAAAAAAAGAAAGAAAGAAAAGAAAGGCTCAAGACATGAGTAAGCCTGTCAGTCAAGGCCTAGAGACAATATAATTTGGAAATCCTGGCTATTACTTTCCTCTTTCAAAGTCTCTCTGACTCAGACAATTTTGGAAGGCAGAATGGAAAATTGTCTGAAGTTGTCTTGCTTTAAAAGCCTTTTCTATATTCATTCCTCTCCTTCACTTTTACACATCATATTTACCACATTAAACTTCTAAACATCTCTAAACTCTTCGTCTCTTATGCTAATTTGGCAGATAAGCTTTCCTTTTCAGAGCAGAGCATATTAACTATGTTAAGATATTGTACTGTGCTGTTTAAGCTCACCTACAAGGTGGATCTCAAAAATGGGATTTGATCCTAACACTTCAGATTCCATCTTGTCTCTATCAATATATTCTCCAAAATCCTATGTTGGGATAGTCTTTATCCCCTACTTGGGACTGGGAAAAGGAGAACAAAGTAGTTTACACTATTCTGGAACAGGGTTGGTATACTTCATTCCTCCTTAGAATAAAGAACAAACTACCCATGAAAGGATATAGGTACAGAGACAAAATTTAGAGCTAAGATGAAAGGTTGGACTATCCAGAGACTACCCAATCTTGGGATCCATCCCATCATTAGCCACCAAACCCAAATACTATTGCACATGTCAGCAAGATTCTGCTGAAGGGACCCTGATATAGCTGTCTCTTGTTTGCCAGTACCTGGCAAACACAGAAGTGGATGCTCATAGTCAGTTATTGGATGGAACACAGGTCCCCCCAATGGACGAGCTAGAGAAAGTACCCAAGGAGCTTAAGGGGTCTGCAGCCCTCTAGGTGGAACAACAATATGAACTAACCAGTACCCCCTGAGCTTGTGTCTCTAGCTGCATATGTAGCAGAAGATGGCCTAATCGGCCATCATTGGGAAGAGAGACCCCTTGGTCTTGCAAACTTTATATGACCCAGCACAGGAGCCAAGAAGTGGGAGTGGGGGGTAGGGGAGCAGGGGCAGGGGGAGGGTATAGGGAACATTCGGGATAGCATTTGAAATGTAAATAAAGAAAATATCTAATTAAAAATATTCTGTAGGGATTTAATCTCCAGAGCAGCTTTGTGTCTCTACCTCTCTTCTGAACTAAGAGGAACTTCATGCTGTGATTCTAGCTACTCTGCTATTTTGAAGTTAGCTTCCTTGAACTAAGACCATGAAATTCCTTCTTTATTTCACTATGTTGGGCTTACCTGCCTAGGCCACAGATAGGATCTTTTCCTATGTCCATACTAACAAACCCAATTAAAGTGTCTTTTTAAAGAAAAGGGTATCATGATCCAGATTTGATAATTAAAACAGTGAATCCCTCAAGATTGGATATACTCACCTTATTTTGGGGTTGAGTTTTCCTTGAACAGAGAGCAACATTGTGGTTTGCTACCGTATTGTCTAAGGGACTGTATCAATATGAAAGTAACCATGTTATTTGACAGCAATTTTGGCTGCACATAATTCCGTAAGGGAAGAAAATGTGATATGACTCCACCACCAGCTTGGTTAATGTCACCACATGACACAATCCAAAATAGAAGCACCTATAAAACTTGCTTTTCTCAGTCCTGTGATTCTCCCAACACCCTTATTATATTAGTCTATGGGTAAAAGCGCAGACCTCCAAGGAATTTATTTTGTAATTCCAATGTTTTTGTCTAATTTTGATAATTTTTACATGATACATTTCTATGTAAGTAGAAATAGCAAAGAAGCTATCGGCTGTCCTTGTAGCTGAACTTGCCAGAATTACTTTTCTTAAGTTTTGTTTTTATGGTGGTGGGAGAGCCCTGCAAGAGGTGAATACACATTTATTTGTAGTGCACTACCCTACCAGAAAATGAATCTTACCACAAAGCCACAGTAACTGAAGTATTAGAGATGCTACCCAATGGTAACTACATTGGATGTTAGGAGAAATTGGAAAGTGTAGGTTAAGACTTTGAATTGTGAACACAGGACACTTGATTTATGACAGAGGTAGCAATTAGGAGTTAGAGCTGTTGTTCCAGATTCATGATATGCTGAACATGCAGACACCATGCATATTGTTTATAAATTTGTACCTATTTGATAAAAGTGTGCTACAAACCAGGACATCAATTTGAAATGCTTTGTGACAGAAATGTTTATACATGTGAAGGGACACTACAGGGGCTTCTAGAATCTAAAGTGCTGTCTATGTATGTGCAGGATGAAGGTTAAGCAGGGATAAAATTGTTAGAAAACTTGTGTGCATGCTCTGTGTATATTAATGATGATGATATTCAGGAAGCAGGGGATTTACATGCAAAAGGAACCACGTGGCAACCCTAGTTGTTTCCTATTTGAGCAGGCATGCAAAGGGTTCCTCGATCATCTCTGAAGGGTAAGTGTTCTATTCTGCAAGTTTGCTATACTGTCTATTTGTATAACTGTCATCGACACTCAAGGTACACAGTTATTCAGAGCCTCTTCATGCTACAGCTAACACTTATTGTCTCTGATTCACAGTTCCTAAAATAGAACAAACAAAACCATTGTAATCCTGTTCTTACTTTCAGATAGACACCATAGTCGCGGATGTTCCAATAATTAACTGTGATTCCCTTGCAACATGACTTCTGTGAGTTAAGCAGCAGATACCTGAGACAGAGGCAGTTCTATCAGTCTCACCATTAAGTTCTGTACTGGATTACAATGCTTGCATTTCAACCTCTGGGTAAGCTTAGAACCAATGGCAGATGCAGGCCTGAATTAACTTTATCTGTTTCAGATAACCATGTAATGGTTTGGAATGCAGCAGTTAAACTGTAATGGGGAATGGGGGGAGAATTCTTCAGGAATGGCATAAGATGCAGTTGTTCCCAGAATCCATCAACCCTCTGAAGGAAGAACGTGGATTGATTAGAAGTACAAAATCCTCATTAGAAGGTCAGTTCTTATGGAACAAGTAAGGCAAGCTCTTGTTCAGAGTTTAAGAAGGACATGAAAATATTTTTAGAAAGTGTGTCAATGAGCTTCATTTTGGGGAGGATGTGAGAATAATGGAAGGGAAATGGAAGGCAGAAGGGTAGAATTTGTAAGTTTTTGGTAGTTATCAATGCTCACAAATCCCTTGTATTTTGACTATTTTTTTTTTTATGAAAACCATTGTAAGACACAAACTGTGCACTTATATTGGTATGGATATAATGTCACAGTACCAGCACACATAAGAGCATACCATAAGAAAATAAAACTTGAGATAGTATATCTTTCCTATAGGAGGAGCTTTGTCTAGCCTCCCACAAGGAACCAAAATCATGACATCTGATCACTAAGATATATCACAGTGAGCACTGGAACTTACAGTTGGGTTTATTAAACCAAAATGTCAGTTGCAAAAATCATAATGGACCACCATAGCAAAGAGCCCAGGAAAGAACACCAATGAACACATTTATTGTATGTAGAAAACGAAGCCTTAAAGTCATTTAGCCTACTGGCAGATACAAGGGGTGAAGGTATTTATAATAAATATAAAAGATAAGCCTACCTACCGCCTCCTCTGTAGCCTCAGGAATGTACAGAGGAAGATCACAGAAGCTGAACCCACCTCCCCCATTCTGCTGCACTAAGACTTTCCTTGGAGGTCACAAGCAACACTTAGCTTGCAGCGCTCAGGATTATTGATGGTAGCAGCCAGCAGAATAAAAATTCCATAGGTAGGCAGTAAATATTTGAAAAGACCTTTCAGTTTGGGGAATGGTTTATATTGTTGCTTAAAAATGTAGTTTGAGAGCCATGGGAGCCTGCGATTGGGTGCTGCGTGTTTTACAAATGACACCCATTTGTCCTGGGCAAAAAACATTCCAGCCTGTAAATGTCAGGTTCACAGTGACCAGATATGATAAATGAGTCCTCCGGCTCCTATTAATATGGAGGTCACACATTTTGGAGAAAAAAAATTAGAGACAATTCAAATTTAATCCCCCTTTTCTGTGTGGTAAAAGGAATAGGTAAAGAAATGGAGAGAAAGTTTGTAAAAACATAAAGCATTCGATTTTCCTCCTGAATTTCTCTTTCAGCTTCCAACTTCATAAAGGAATTATCTTAATCATATTGAAAAAAAAATGAGAGGGCTTGAAATACGGTCACAGATGGAAACGCCGACACGGGGAGGTACAGCATAAATTTCTAGGCACTCAAGCCTGGGATATTGCAAGCATGATTCCATAGCTCAGCCTCTGAAAGGCATAATAATTACTATTTGGCTGTTTGTCAGGATGAGGGATCCACTGGAGGGAATGTCTTATTCAATTTGGGAGCTGAAATTACACAACTGGTGTTATATTAAATAATATCGCAAAGCTAAAATGGGAAAGAAGCGAAGCCAACCACCCAAGTCTAAGAAAGAAGTAAGTATGTACAAAATGCAGGAGGTTTGAGAGGAGGTAGCTAACTTTCCCTGTGCTGATTCTGGGCATAATTTAGTTATATGCAAATTCACATACATTTTCATAACCTATTTATGTGCCTGGTAATGACAAGTGATGTCACTTTTCAATTAGCCGCTGTGCTAAATCCATTAACAAATATTTATTAAGAACCTAATACAATCAAAGACTGTAAATGTTGGACAGGCATGAGAACATATTACAATCCTCATCTTCAAGTTCACTTAAGGACTAAGACTCCAGACATCTAGTGACAGGAGAAGACATGGGGAAAGCACATTATAACTGAGTGGTGCCTAGAACTGAACTAAGGAAAACAACCTATTCTGAAGGAGTACGGCACAGACGTGTGCCCTTTGGTCTCTTGGTTAATTCATCCCTGTATTAAGCCAAAAAAAAAGCAGTCAAATTGTGGATGGTATATATTAAAATACATTTTTTAATATTAAGAATATTAAAAACCTTTACAGAAGACAGACAAATATACTGACTTCTATTTTCACTAAAATTAATTTACTTGGACCTGTTTCATTTGGATGCCTACTATGTGGTTGTTGTTTTTAATCTGAGAATCTGGGCATGAATGTTAGGGGTGATTTTTTTAATCTCCAGTGTTCTTAAAGTGGAGCCTCGCTTATATATGAGCAGCTGTAAAAATATTTAGGCGTTAATATGTTTTATGATAGAGGCTCCTGTAACCTCTCAGTTGGGGTTAGAGCAAGGACAGGTAACTTTCCTTGACAAAGCTTTTAGGCATCTATAATAACCTTTGCCCATCAAATCACTCTCTGTTTGTCATACCATTTTAAATTTACATGGCAGCAGGGCCTTAAATGTCAGAAGTCCTGTTATAATGGAGACTCGAGTGTCTTTAATTAATGCTTCATGTTCCTGTTATGGTTATTTAGAATTTGCTGAAATCCCTAGAGCTATAAATTTCTTTTACAGGTCTTTGTGGTATGAACTTTAACAAAACAGCTATAAAGGGGTAATAGGCGAGGGTGATATATCAGCTCACGGCCCTGGTGAGGTACGCAGGAGGACGGGTTATTTTACAAATAGATTAAAAGATTTTGTTTTTGTCAAGGGGGTTTCAACTGGAGCAAATTGGGCATAAAATTTAAGCAGGAAATGAGGAACTTGGTTAAAGTGTCTAATTTCAAGGAACTACTCACAAGATGGACAAATACACTGATTTTTGTTTTCAATTCCAATAAAATTCATTTACTCAATCCCACTTCATTTGCATACCTACTATGTGGTTGGTGTTTCCGTGTCATTGAGGAAGTGCGACAGGTAAAGAAAGGTAAGCCGCTGACTTATTAATCCCAGAAGCCAGTTTTGAAGACAAGGTTAGCATATAGTAAGCAATTTGCAGCATTTCCGGGCCCAGCATAAATCTGCCACAGTGCTCAAGTGTGTGGTCTCTGAATGTTGAATTCTGCTACATCTTACAGGAAAGATCAAGGGAAATAGAATTACCCTGGGATTCACCCTGAAGCAGACGACATGAAGTGTTTCTTGTAAAATGGATGGCCATTTGGAATGTGAAAACACAGGGGAAGCCACTCTAGAGGAGAAAATAGCACAAGGCAAATCACAGAGGAGGAATAAAAAAAAAAGCAGAGCTTTATATTCAGCAGATGCAGTTATGAATGAATTACTAGACTATTGCATTGTTTTTGGATCCATAATTGGTTATACATAAATTTAACATTCAGATACTTTAAGAATAATTTAAAATGGTTGGGGTTAAAATTAAAATCCCCATTGGTGATACTGGAGCTACATATTTCATAGACAAGCTTAGACCATAGATGTCTGTGACAGAATTTAGGATTTCTCACATTTTGTTTTTGCAAGACAGATATTCTCCCAACTTTCAGTATCTCTTCTTTTGCTAAAGAAGATAAAGGAATGATAAAGGAATGGAAGAGGGTAAGATGAGACTCTCTCTTTCTCTATAGCTGCATAATAACTTCTCAAAGGGATATAACACACAGTTGTGTGTCACTCCCTTAGACAAATAGATATATATCTGGAGTCAAAGATCCCTTTAGGTACACTCCTTGGTTGGTCGTCTAGTCTCTGGGAAAACTGAGTTGTCAGGCCAGTCTATGTTGTTCTTCCAATGGGGTTGCAATCCCCCTCCTTTAATCCAGTCCTTCTGCCAGGTCCCTGACCAGGTTCCCTCATTTCAGCCTGATGGTTGGCTCTAAGCATCCACCCGTGCATTGGTCAGTTGCTGGCCAGACCTCCCAAGGAACTGCCACACTTGGTTCCTGTCTGCAGGCGCCTCTTGACCACAGCAACAGTGTTGGGTTTGGTGTCTGCAGACATAGTGTATCCTCAGGTGGGGCCTTTCCCCATTTGGCCCTTCCTTCAGTCTCTGTTCTGTTTTTGGTCGCTGTTCTTCCTTTGGACAGAAAAATTTCATGGTTAAAAAAATTTGAGATGGTTGGGTGGTTCCATCCCTCAACCAGGGGCCTTTGCCTACCTACTGGAGGTGGTCTCCACAGGTTCTAGCTCCCTCTTTTCTGCACATTACTGCTGAACTCCATCCCATTAGGTCCTAGAAGCCTCATGTTGCTCTGGTGTCTGGGACCCTCCCGTGGCTATACCCAATTCCTCATCCCCCTCTACCTTTTTGTTATTCGATTTCCAGAATCTCTGTACCTTTCCCTGGTCTCCTCCAAGTACTGATACTGCCATCCTTATTTCCTCCTTCTCCTCCTTTCTCCCTCCCTTGTCCCCTTCTCCTTACATCTTCCACAATTTTCCTGTTTCCCCCTCAAGGAAGGACTGTAGCAATCTACCCCCGATTTTCCTTCCTTCTGTACTCCATATGATCTGTTGGTTGTATCATTATACATTGTGAGTTTTTGGGTTAATATCCACTTATTAGTGAATACATACCATGTGTGTTCTTTTGTGTCTGGGTTATCTTATTCGGGATATTTTCTTGTTCCATCCAATTGCCAGCTAATTTCATGAAGCCATTGTTTTTAATCATTGCATAATACTCCATTGTGTATGTGTATCACATTTTCTGTGCCAATTCTTCTATTGAGGGACATCTGGGTTGTTTCCAGCTTTTGGCTGTTTTAAATGAGGCTGTTATCAACATCATGGAACATGTGTCCTCATTATATTTTGGAGCATTTTCCAAGGAGTGGAATAGCTGGGTGCTCAGGTGATACTGTGTTCAGTTTTCTGAGGAACAACCAGACTGATTTCCAGAGTAGTTGTACCAGCTTGCAATCCCACACCAACAATCACCACCAACCAAAGGGGTGTTCATTTTTCTTCTCATCCTCACCAACATCTGCTGTCATATGCATTTTTGATCTTAGCCATTCTGACTGCTGCTAAGTGGAATCTCAGGGTTGCTTTGATTTGCCGTTCCCTGATAACTAAGGATGTTGAACATTTCTTTAAATGTTTCTCAGTCACTCTGGATTCCTTGGCTGAGAATTCACTATTTAGCTCTGGACTCAACTTTTTAATAGGGTTCTTTGGTTCTCTGGAGTCTGCCTATTTTTAGTTCTTTGTATATTTTAGATATTAGCCTCGATCAGATATAAGGTTGGAAAAGATCTTTTCTCAATCGTGGGTACCAATTTGTCCTATTGATGGTGTTCCTTGCTCTCCAGAAGCTTTTCAATTTTATGAGGTCTCATTGGTGTATTGTTGCTCTTAAAGCATAAGCCATTGGTGTTCTGTTCAGGAAGTTTTCCCAAGTATTCAAGGCTTTTTCCCACTTTCGCTTTTATTAGGTACAGTGTATTTGGTTTTATGTGGAGATATTTGATCCACTTAAACTTGAGCTTTGTACAAAGAGATAGGTATGGATCAATTTGAATTCTACATGCAGACCACCAGTTGAACCAGCACCATTTTTTGATAATGCTGTCTTTTATTTTTTTCTTCCACTGAACGAGTTTTGCTTCTTTGTCAAAGATCAAGTGACCATAGCTGTGTGAGATTATTTCTTGGTATTCACTTCTATACCATTGATCTACTTGCCTGTTTCTGTACCAATACCATGCAGGGTTTTGTTGTTGTTGTTGTTGTTGTTGTTGTTGTTGTTGTTGTTGTTGTTTTTTAGCACTATTGCTCTATTGGATAGCTTGAGGTCAGGGATGGTGACTCTCCCAGAAGATATTCTTGAGAATATTTTTGTTATCCTAGGTTTTTTTTTGTTATTCCAAACAAATTTGAGAATTGCTCCTTCTAAGTCTATGAAGAGTTGATTTGGAATTTTGATGGGGATTGCACTGATGTGTAGATTTATTTTGGTAAGATGACCATTTTTTATATATTAGTCCTGGCAATCCATGAGCAACAGGAGACCTTTCCATCTTCTGAGATCTTCTGTGATTTATTTATTTTTCTTCAGAGACTTGAAGATTTTTGTCATACAGATCTTTCACTTGTTTGGTAGAGTCACACCAAGATATATTATATTGTGAGTATTATGAAGGGTGTAATTTCCCTAATTTCTTTCTCATCCCTTTTATCCTTTGAGTAGAGGAAGGTTACTGATTTGTTTGAGTTAATTTTATATTCAACCACATTGCTGAACTTGGATATCAGCAGTAGGAGCTTTCTGGTAGAAATTTTGGGGTCATTTATGTATGCTATCATATCATCTGCAAGTAGTGATAACTTGACTTCCTCCTTTCCAATTTTTATCCCTTTGATCTCTTTTTGTTTTCTAATCATTCTGACAAGAACTTAGAGTACTATGTTGAATAGGTAGGGAGAAAGTAGGCAGCCTTGGCTTGACCCTGATTTTAATGGGATTGCTTTGAGTTCCTCCCCACTTAGTTTGGTGTTGGCTATTGGTTTGCTGTATACTGCTTTTATTATATTTAGGTGTGCACCTTGAATTCCTGATCACTCCAGCACTTTTATCATGAATGAGTGTTGCATTTGGTCAAAGGATTTTCCTGCATCTAATGAGATGATCATGTTTTTTTGTTGTTGTTGTTGTTGTTTTACTTTGTTTATATATTGGATTACATTGATGGATTTCCATATATTGAACCAACCCTGTATTCCTGGTATGAAGCATACTTTATCGTGGTGGATGATCATATTGATGTGTTCTTGGTTTTGGTTTACTAGAATTTTATTGAGTAATTTTGCACATATATTCGTAAGGGAAATTGGTTTATAGTTCTTGTTCTTGTTGGGTCTTTTTGTAGTTCATGTATCAGTGTAACTGACTTCATAGAATGACTTGGGTAGTGTTCCTTCTGTTTCTATTTTGTGGAATAGTTTGAAGAGCATTGGTATTAGATCTTCTCTGAAGCTCTGATAGAATTCTACACTAAAACCATCTGGCCCTGGGCTCTTTTTGGTTGGGAGACTTTTAATGACTGAGCCCTTTGGTGTTGTGGAGCTGTTTGGATGGTTTATCTGATCATGGTTTAACTTTGGTACCTGGTATCTGTCTAGAAATTCATCCATTCCATCTAGGTTTTTCTGAAGGCACAACATACCCAAACTTATGGGTCACAATGACAGCAGCAGTGCTAAGAGGAAAACTCATACCTCTGAGTGCCTCCAAAAAGAAACTGGAGAGAGCATATACTAGCAGCTAATTTGAAATCTCTTAGTTACTTTTTTATTACTGTAATAAAACACCACAATGTGGGTGCTGGGAGTTAAACTTAGGCACTCTAGAAGACCAACATATGGTCATGAAATCTCTGATCCATCTCAGTAGTCTCCAGTTAGGACTTGTGTTATGAATTTTATTCTTAGGTGTTACATGTTATACCACATTCTTTGGTCTTAATGTATTTCTGAGGAGGAGCATATAGTTGTTTGAATTATGGTTCACTGAGTCAGAGATTATGTTTAGTAATGTTCATTGCCTTTCTGTTTTAACTCACTGGGAAGGATGGGCTAGTAGCATGTGAACCAAGATAAAGACCGTGCATGTTGATAAACATCCCAAAGTGCATGCCAGGTGTGACAGAAAGCCTTGTCTGTCTGACCCAGTCTGTCTGTCAGTAGTGCAGAGTTTATGAAGACTTCCCCGTAGGTCATACTTTAAGGTTTGGGTGGTTGCTTTTTCTTTTTCTTTTTGTGACTGTTTATGTTTGCCTTTGGTTTCATAGATTAGAGTATAATGTCTTAAAATGTATTGTCCTGCTTGTACCAGTAGTGGTATCATCCCAAACACATATGATACTTTACAAATGTCGAATTATCAATTGCTAAAGTAAGTCAGGATAGCTTCTAGGAAAAAATGTAATTCAATACATTCATCTATTCTGGCTAATATTCAATGTACATATTATGGGATATTAACTTTATAAAAGAAATTTTCAAGTAAGTAGCAATAAGCATGGACATATTGTGATATTCATTTAGTTTCCTTTTTGCATATTAAAACTTTTGTGGAATCCTCACATATATACTCTAAAAATCTAAATTACAATTTCAAGTCTCAAATCACCAAAGAAGAAGAGGAAGATACTAGGACATATCAAACGAAGAGTACACTCAGAATACTATAGAAGATAAACACTCAAATGTTTGGAATTTTGATATAAATTGGCATTATCTAATTGTCCAGCACTTCTATGTATCTACATCTAATTAATATGAACAAGAATTAAATGAAACTATAAACAATATGAATAATAAGATGGATGGATTGATTCAACTGTAGTTATATTACGTAGCAATGAGAATAAGCAAAGAACATCTGGACATCCTCAGAAGCAATTATATAATTAACTATAGATCTCTTATAATTATGATACTAAATTAAGCCAGGCATGAAGTAGTGTATATTTGTTAATGATTATATTTATATAATTAAATTCATGTACATTATTCAGCATCAAGGAAGCACTGCGGTTTAAATAACCTATGTGCAGAAGCTATTGGAACTATGTCTCTATTGTCACTCATGTTCTGTTTGAAGATATGGGTGTTGTTTATGTTTTTCTCTTTGTTTATGATTTGTTTTTATGCCTCAGTAAGAAACTTGAGAAATATGATAAGATGAAAAGAACAAAATAGACAGTATGGGAAAAAAGAAGATGTCTAGACAACATTTACATTTAAAAATAAAAGAAAATTCTGCGAAAATAAGTGAAGAAATTGAAACGTGGAGGTGTAAAATTTGGAGAATATTTCAAAATAGAAGTGAACAGGACTATGCCATGTAATATACCAAATCATTAAATAAAACTCTGATTGGATATTTAGTGGTAAAGAGTGGGGTGTGAGGATCATCTCTATCTCAGAAAGCTTGAAAAAGCTGTACAGACACCCACTATATGATAAGCTAATGACACTGCCTTTGTGATGTGCTATGACTGTTATAGTCTGGACACCCACAGCTGTGATGACTTTCATAGGGCACACACACACACACACACACACACACACACACACACACTTTAGAAAATTAGGCTTGGAAAGATGGTAACCAGTAGAAGTAAGGAGGGGGATAGCAGGGTAATTAGAAGTGAATATGATAGTAGTACATTACAAACATGACTGAAACACATAATTTTGAAAAGAAAACTATTTTTAAATGCTAACTTATGATATCATAAGTTAGGAGAGCTTCTTGGAAAATGTAAAAGTTGATCTATTGATAGAATTGAAGTAGTGACCGAGAATAAAATGATCTTATGGGACACACATACACATACACATACACATACACATACACACACACACACACACACACACACACACACACACACACACGAGTTACTTAGGTTAGAGGCATAGCTCAGGATTTAAGGGTACTTTTCCCTTTTGGACTGGAGTTGATTCGTTGTGCACTCATAAGGCATTTTACAACTATCTGCTCTAGATCCAGGAGGTGCACTGCCTTCTCCTATCCTCCATTAGCACCTGCATGCATATCCATATTAATACACACATAGACACTTATATAAAATAGAATATGTTATTAAATGTGAGAAGAATGCCTGTATGCTTAAACTCATCTAGTAGAACAAATGGCATGCAAATTTTAGAGAGGAAAGAGAGAATAGGAAGTTGACTGTATCAGCTGTAAGAACCACTTAGAGCAGAGAGAAATCGGCAGGATCTGTTCTCAGAAGTGAGTGATCCGATAGAGAAAAATTCAATTACAATTCAGTTACCTGCATATGTCTTCTGAATCCAGTGTGTTTTGAGACCAGCTCCACACTAGATAGAAAAGACAAAATGACTGGGAGAGAGGCAGCAAGGCATCATTTGGATCTAGACAAGTGTATGTTCTTGGGGAATTTGTCAGCATCTCCTTGACAAACTGAATATTCATTTGGGTTTGTGAGAATCCCAGTGTCTGTCTGGTTAACACACCAAAGAAACCATTCAAGGACTAAAAGCAGGGCATATGACAGTGAACAAATAAGAATAATTGTGGGCTTAACTGCTGAGTATCATTTAATTCTTATTCATTCACTATTTTCATGTGGACCAAGAAAGTACAAACAAGAGTTCTCAGTCTGAATTATGTGCTTTTAATTTCAAAGGGTACTGGGGTTGAGTCATATTAATAATGTATTCATTTATGAATTCACTGAAGTATTTACTGAGCTTCAATTGCATATGAATCATAAGAATACTCTCCCAAGCAGAGATTCTTCTTCCCCAGCTATTGTGGAGGAAAAACTCAATGTGCAGCTACAGACTCAATTTTCCTTTGGCACTTTTGTAAAATAAGTCAAGTTTCCTTGGAATACAAGATTCTTACAGTGAAAAATGAAGTTAATTTTATTTTTCTTCCCAAGCATCTAAAAAAGGTTAAAAATTAATAAAGGCAAAATGAACTGAAATGATTATTTGTATAACAGGAAATATGGAAGCCACAAAGGAGTAAATCCTCATCTCTACAGTCTCAGAACACAAAGTGTATTTTTCTTTATAGTTCATTTACATTTTAGCATGAAAAACGAAATGGGTGTCTGTGAACCTTCCTACAGATAAATCTGTTAGTAATTCTTGGTCATTGAAAAGGACTACTTCTCCTAACAGGTCTTCTAGAACTGACATTCTAGTGTTGACTTTACACAAAGCATCCTCACCATCAATAAACTTAATGTTAGAACTAGAGAAATATCCTTTAAGGCACTTTTTTGACTTATTATATCACTTGATATTTTATAAAGCTATATGGTACATTGCAAATCAGTTGCGAATCAGTATTGAGGACAGAGGCAAGAAGGGAGCCTTGAACTCGGAGGTCAGGTTATAATAGCTTATTTATTCATAAGTAGTAATAAACAAATGAATAGCGAAATGAATCATATTTTTTCACACACACACACACACACACACACACACACACACACACACACACACACACACTTCACTAACCTCTAGTCTAGCCCAATGTCTTAGCCTGGCTCAATGGCAGCACATTGGGTTAAGTTTGTGATGAGTCAGTCCTTCTGCTTTTGGGTACAGCTGGAGCTCGGTGGTCCAAGGTGCTGGCTCCTCACATTTGGTGGTGGGCGTCTGGGACTCTGTGAAATCAATCTCTCAGCACAACAGCATCTCCGTGGGACTCCGGCAGTGAGTTGCGGTAGCTAGACTGGGGTATTTAAGCTACACTTAGCCAGTCATAATTAAGGTGTTCACACATTACTTCATAGGGAGTTTACCTTACTTCAACGTTATCATACTCATACAGACACTCTAGGCTTAGTTTCCATGGTTACATTCATCTATGGTATCATTTCCTTACATCTGTTCCTTATAAAATCATAATGTAATCTTTCAATATTTTACTGGAAGTAGTCTGAATAAATATCACCAGCGAATACTTCTGCATTAATTTCAACAAGACAATCAAAGATGAATATGGTATATAATTATGGGCCCCTTTAGAACAAGATTAGAATCTTAGTTTAATTAATCTATAAAATTAATAAGTCTAATAAGATCAATTTCTGATCTTTTCCTTATTGTCAACATTAACAAATGTATTTGGTTAATATCAGCTGCAAGACTCTAAGATATAGTATGTGACATTTATCAACACTTCTTCTTCACTGGGACTATAATGATCTCCAGACCCCCGTGACACTCAAGGTAAAGATATAGCACACTGAAAAAAGAATTTTGAATAAATATAAAGTTGACATGTGTCACACTTAAAATTAAAATTGAAGGATGCTTTTTTTTTCACAGCCAATTTTGTCCATAAGGTTTGAGAAATCAACATCTACTGAACTCATGACTAATCTCAGCACCGACTTTTGCAGATGACCTAGCCAATAGGAGTGCATTAGCTTGTCTCTCTAGCCAATAGGAGTGCAGTAGCTTGTCTCTCTCACTTCAGTGATTAGAAAGGAATGGGCTGCCTTGTTTGACTTTCAATTTAACAAATTTCAATCTGTCAAATCAAAGTAGGTGTGTTCATCTTCCTGGGGGGCGGGGGTTAGGTAGCTTCTCCAGTAGCATCTTACAATCTTTTCCTAACTCTGTGTCTGTGAGTCTGTGAATGGGTGAATAACCTCCCATCCCTAGTGCCTACCATCAACGAAATTTTCTCCACCTTTCATAATCAGAGGAGGTGACAATATTTTAGAGTTAGAAGACAAAAATATTGCTTAATCTTCTAGTTTCCCCAGAAAAGTGTTTGTTTTTGATGTATTTGTTTCTGGAGACTTTCCCATTTTATATTAGACATTTTATATTTAATGATAATTTACAAGAAATTTCAAACATTTATCCCAAAGCATAATTCAAAATGCAATATATACCTGCCATGTATTGCCTTACCTAATTTGATCGAATCATGGACAGATTAATTTAATTCCACTAATTTTAGAAATAATTTCATTGCTGAAGGGATCCATAGAAAGTATTAAACATGTTTGTTCAGAATATGCTTTGCCATTTTATCCATTTGCAATATATGTGACAATCATGAGACAGGTAATATCATTATCCTATAGCAGTTAATAACCCCTTTTAGATTTTCCTACCACATTCTTTTCAGACTGATAACAAAGGGCCTAAAAGTTCACAACCAGGAAAAGCAATGAAAAGCCTTCACAAACAAAAGACAAAAAGCAGACAAATTCCCTTCCTTTTCTCCTCTTTGATGAACAGCCTTGAAATACAATTGACCTTGCTCCCTGGGGAAAAATTCCATAAAACTGGGCAACTGGTTTCACTTAGTGGCAACCATGTTAATGGCATTTCTTCCTGGAGGCGTCTCCCTCTTTTCTCTGTTACTGTCCTCATCCATCACTCTTGATATCACAGAGAGCAATCTATTAAAGAAAAATAGAATATAAGCCTCTTGCCTTAGGCTCTGCGCTCTGTGAAACTCAAAGTAAAGCCGGAGCAAAGGAACTTAAGGATCCTGCCTAACTAGCTAAGGCTCTGTGGACCAGAGTCAAGATGCAAACTAAACATATGCTGTTTTTTGTTTTTAGTTCAAAGACAGTCTTTTCCCACAAAGATTATGTACTTGAGTAAAACTCAGTTGTACTCATACATAAGGTTAGCCCTGACAAAACTTTCGAATATCTTTCTGAGAATGTCCCTAGATCTTGAATAATTACCTAATGATGATACAAGCAAGTAAGGATAATCACTTTCTGAAGCTATATCAGTGAATTTCTCAAGTATCAATAGTCCTGGAGTATCTACGATCTCAGTAAAGAGAATAAATTATCAGAAGCAATATTTTATGTTCAGGTCTTGCTTAATGTTGTTTTCGGTCTCTCTCTCTCTCTCTCTCTCTCTCTCTCTCTCTCTCTCTCTCTCTCTCTCGAACAGTAAGGGACTTAGGAATGTAGTCAGTATGGTAAACAAATTTGCCTTTGGTTTTCATCATATAAATATTTTTCTCTGAATGGGAGATGTTCAATAGTCAGCCTGGAAGAGGATCTACCATAATGGAACAAGAAAGCTGTATACAATAATTATGTCAGCATCTTCCTTAGAAAAATTTTCTGACAGTTAAGTCCAAGGGAATGAAGAAAAACTGGTTTTATCCTCTAGAAAACAGATCTCTTATATAATATGAGTGAATCTAAGTGATAGCTCTTTAACTGCCCAAAATGCTACTGAAAACATTGATATACAATATGTCACCAGGAAGATTGCAATGAACCTACTACTTTCAGTATCACACTTTACTGTCACCATGGAGATGTGTCTACTCCTATTTTGGCTTGATCTCTAATCATTAAGCTGAATGTTCTTAATGTTCATAAGGGAAGATTTTAAATCTATTTTCCCTATGCATGGGCATCTCTTAATACATTTATTAGACTTGCACCTCTGCTACTAAGCCATTTACAATTACTATACTGAGTCTTAGAATACATTGAAAATTAATACAAGTGTTGAAGCAGTTATGGGTGACCCAATTCTCTCTCTCTCTCTCTCTCTCTCTCTCTCTCTCTCTCTCTCTCTCTCTCTGTCTCTTCTTTGTCCAAATCTTGATTTAACCCAATGGGGGACTAT
>NC_034604.1:24466311-24483006 GCF_900095145.1 Mus pahari | reverse complement strand
CTCCTCCTCCTCCTCCTCCTCCTTCTCTTCCTCCTTCTTCTCCTCCTCCTCCTCCTCTTTCTCCTTCTTCTTCTTCTCATTTCATTGAGACAGTTTCTCTGTATAGAACTAGATGTCCTGAAACTCACTCTATAGACCAGATTGGCTTCATACTCACAGAGATCTGCCTGCCTTTGCTTCTCAATGAACTGCTGATATTAAAGGCATAGGACACCCTGCCCTGCTGATATTAATTTTCTGTAGCTTATCTCACTTTCTTGTCATGATAATACTGTCATAGTTTAGTCAGTGTTTATCTGAATGCTCAGACAATAATTACTTTTGGAGGTTGATGTTGTATATCTTACATTTTCCATAGGAAATATATAAACAATTTTACATACAGATATGTATAAAAACAATAAAAAAGTTGTGCAAATATGAAAATACCAAGAAGAATAATATGGAATAGTTTGGAGGGAGCAAAGGCAAGGGATCAATGGTGTGATTATTATCTGAAAATATAAATAATTTTATAAAAAATATAGAATAAGTATTTTAAAATCAAAAATGTAGTAAATACTCTTGGATGGTGATAGGAAAAGTAGCCCCAGTTCCTGTACAAAATGTGGCTCGAAGTGCATGTAAAGCGTGGCGAAACAGCAAAGCTAAGAGTATCTGGGACTATTCTTATTGACAGCAACTTTGAGAAAAGTGGACATTGTTTTAAAAAGGTGAGGCCTGAAAGCTTATTGTTTGTCAGACCTTATTATTAGCCAGTTGACAGAGAGAACTGAATATGCTACAGAGGAACAAGGAAAGGATCAAATGAGCCACGGTATGAGAAGGAAGAGCTGATGTGATAAATATCACCCTGTCTATCCTAAAAGGGAATTGAAAGAAAATGGCATAAGAGTGTCAGGTCAGATAAAGAGTTAAAGTTCATGGAGCCCTAGTTTGTCATAAAGATCCCTTATGCAGGATCCAAGGTCATGGCTTATGGGATCCTATGTTCCTTCTAAGGTAATCTAAATATTAGTTACTATTTATATAATAAACAAGTATTGGAACAGTTTAAGACTGTTGGAAATGGAGCAAGTAAGGACAAGGAGAAACGTTGAAAATAATGAGAAAATAAATTCCAAAAACACAGTAGAACAATAACAACACGTGCATCTATGTACCAATATGAAATTAGATACAACTGATAATAGAATCACCATTTGATTCACCTACCTAAAGGAACTGTGATCTCCTACAAAGCCTGTTGGAACAAGTGCACAGAGATCATGAGCGGTGGCTGATTTCAAAAAGGAATAAGATTCTGTGTAATAATACATTAAAAGAAAACAACTCTGTCTTTTATATTATTTAGCAATTAAAGACTTATGAAGACAATGACCAGGAATGCATATTAGAGCAGTGGTGATGTAGTACACAGCAGGTAATGAGACACAGCTCAAGTTGGAAAAAATTCCAGAGCAAATTCTAGGACAGAGAGCAGAAAAATTGAGGTCGGGAAAGGAGAAGTAGAAAGTTGCTATCCTGATTTTATATTTTCTTTGTAAATAATTGTTACTTACCCTTTGATAATATAATACATGTCTTTAGTGTGTTTTATTAACTCCATCTCTTTCCTGTCTGTCCTGAATGCTTTCCCTACTCCCTGGAAGTTTTCTTCTTGTCAATATGCCCCTTCTATCCTTTTATACCTTCCTTCTCTTTTTTATATCATTGTGTTAACACTAGTTTTCATGTGTGGGATTATTTCTTAGATCCTGGGCATATCTCTGGAGAGGAATGCCTTCTACTCTTTGCAGCTATTAATTGACAATAGCTGAGGAGAAGGTTCCTCTGTTTCTCTGTGCTATACTGTGAGGCTCCATCTTGCACAGGGAACATGTGGGTAACAACATGATATAAAGCACAGCTCTGGAACTGAGACAGAAGTGGCTATAGTCAGAGCAGTAAATACATGAAGTGCAATAAGAAGTTTTCATGCTGGAGATGGTTATGCGGGGGCAGCATGTGAATACACCCACACTACAGGTGGTGCCTGGTCTCAGATGAAGATAACAATTCTGACATTTGTCTGTCTGTCTGGAACTATCCATCCAAATTGAGAAAGCAAAGAATCTAAGGTTTTATTGTAATGTCACCATTTAAATACTTTATTGATCAGGTCCAACCTTGGCTGGACCATTTCCCAGAAAATTGGGAAATGGGAGTGGCTGTGGCACTGATTCAATAGTGACTGGCAGTCAGTAGTGGATCCAAGCTGTCAGGTCAAGATCTCTTTCTTTACCTGAGGATTCTCATCTCCTGTTCCTTCCTTCCTTCTCCTTTCTTATTCTTTTGCTGTCTCCCTTCTGATTCTTTTTCCTTTTTCCTTCCATTTTTTTTGCCCTATTCCAACCAGAGAGCCCAAACTCAGTCTTTTATTTGCTAAAGCTACATCGTCAAGGTTTTAAACATTGTTCATATTTTTTTTTTTAGAAATACTTAAATATACATAATTCTATGAGTCCTGGATCATTAGTTCCAACCCCTACTTCCTTAAAACACAAACTAAACACAAAGCAAAAACCCATTTCCTTATGGCTTTTACATAGACTTCTTCACGGGTAGCTGAGCACAGCTCTTGGGGTTTCCTGGTACAGAAGACAGCAGTCTTTACTAACTATTTTCATGTAAGAAAAGAAGGTGACAGACCACTAAGGTTAAAATGATTTCTTACAAAGTTTTAAAATTTAGTCAAGGAAAGCAGCGGGCACTCTCTAACGTCTCCTTAGGCATTTTCATCTTGAATCCTTCAAATAGCCAGGAAAAGAAGTGCTAGCTTTTTCTATGCTTATACATCATCTTTCAATTCTCTAAACTTTGTTTCCTATTTTAGCAATTTTATGGCCTCCTGTATTTTCCTTTGAAAACTATTTCTAAATCATATGCAAGACTTTCTACTATAATATAAACCCGTCTATCATTTGCTTGTTTTGTTTTTTTTTTAATAGATTCCTTACTTTTTCTATCCCCGTCTTTTCTTCTTGATACTACTTTAACTCTCTGTCTTTGATGTCTCCAAGTTCACCCTGGCTAATTAATGCAGCAGTCGTTGGACCATAGAGTACATGTATCTCCTCATAAGTCCTCATAAGTACATGTATCTCTTCCAAGTTCAAGGCCAAATATAGCAAAGAACAATTTCTACAAAGGATCATATATTCTTTTAAGGCCTCTGTGATTATATTGTGTAGATCACTTCCCATGGCCCTAAAGGCCAAGTAGAAATTACATTCCTCATCCTCTACAGCCTCATGACCACCTCCATTCCTCATTCTGCATCTGTTTCATTTATTATTGCATAATTACCTCTGAGTAATGGGGGGAGTATATTTCCCAGAAAGAGAGATTGAAAGTAAAATAGTAAAGATAAACTTTAGGTCGATAGTAACCATTAGCACACTGGAGGATCAACAGCCTGGCCATGTTCCAGGGGCAAGAACTATGTCATATTCCCCCTTAAGCAGCCATGTTGGACCCAACACTTTATATTTAACAATATCATTTGTATATTTTGAACTCAAAAATTACTTCTTTATGATGTAAAGTAAGTTAATGTACTTAACTTTAAGACAAAGTTAAGTACATTTCTGAAGAATATTCAAGTTTACCAACAACTATTGATCCTATTGAGTGGGTGGAAAGGAAATGGCAGAATAGACATTTCATGAAAACCATATGAGAAGATACCTATCTAATTATTAAAAAGTTTAGTAATCATGAAGAACATATGTAAAGGAGAACTGTTCTGTCACAAATGTGTTTTTGTTTAAGTTGTTGTGAGTTTTAGAAATAATATATGTGATATTTCATAAACCACACACCAATGAGGTAGTAAAGGTTTAGTGTTTTATTTTTCTTTCTCAAGTAATAAATAAAACTGTAAAGTTCAAGTGTCAAGGAAAAGAATGAGTTATTTTATATGCACAACACTTAAAAGTAAATGAAAGTCCTTCCTTTCTGTGGATTATACAGTATAATGCAATTTACCTCATCTACAAACTCAGGTAAAATTTCTAACTCTGACCTCATTACTAATAAAAAAGATATACTTTAAGTCAGCTAGTCTGCATAGACATGGGAATCTATAAACTTTCTCAGGGAGACACTGGATAAGTAATTTACATAAAGTTTATGTTTGTATAATTTATTGGAATTATATGATTTACAGAAGATAACTGAATTCCTGCATGGTTAAAAACATGTGACTAGCTGATTTGCATATCATATATTTTTGGTCTGTTTTGTTTTATGCTTTTTAGTCACACTTTTAATCATATTGTTCTGATGCCAGTTTTCCATATTTCCATTAAAAATTACTTAGCTGTGTTTAGATACTATCAAATAACAACATTATCTATAAAAGATGTGGGATTATCTGTGGAAAATGTATACAGTTACTTCTTAATTAATTAATTAGTTAATTAATTAAAGCATGTAGTGGTGTTCATGAAATTAGAAGGAAAATATGTCAGAGTGGTAGGGGAAGAATTGGAATGGAGTGAATAGGGACTGGGTTAGATAAAAAATATGACATGTATGTATGAATTTCTCAAAACAATAACACCGATATGTATTTAACAATATTAAAATATATTACTAAAATAAATTAAATTAAAATCTATATAATTACTTTTCAAGATTCTAAACTGTAAGTTGTTTGACTGAGGCTTATGAATACAACACAAAATGAACAAAATATTTACAAGTCAGGGGAAACAGAGCAAGTTTGGATAATTTCAGCAATAGGAAACAGACTTTGACTACCAGACACCTGTTTGAGTTTTTCTCTCTCATTTTCTCACATAGTGAATGCACCTGACAAAGCACCAGTTACCCCACATTCCTCCTTGAACAGGTTTACCTCTGTTCCAGAGAGTTTTACCCATGTGCCAGTACCACAATGGATAGCAGATCCTTGACCAAATCAGGCCAACCTGTATGATTGACGAAGAGCCACCAAACTCAGGTGGACCTGCACTATATCTGGAAACTCCACAATATCTCAGAAGTGTACTCCTTTTTGTTATTGATAGAAATATGTGAACCCCAAATGATGATCTGAGCAATGGGGGGAGTGGGGGAGTATAGTAATATATGCAGTCCTAGCTTCTGAGGCTTCCTGCAAGCTGTCTATAGAACCAAGATAAAAAGGCATTCAGAAAGCTTATCTAATCTGAAGTTTCAGGACCATATTTGGGTGGATTAGCCTTCTGATTTTGTCTGGTTTCTTTCCTTCTGGGACTGCTCTTCATATCTCCCTCATATTAGTGAGAGCCTTCTATTCACTGGATATTCTTCCTCTTACCTCTTGAATTCCACCTCTTCTTCTTCTTCTTCTTCTTCTTCTTCTTCTTCTTCTTCTTCTTCTTCTTCTTCTTCCTTGATTTTGATGTCACGTGCTTGAGGTTGACTTTTTGATGCTGAAGATTGAACTCAGGGAGCCACACATGATCAAGCAATCACCCCCTTGAACTCTATGCATGGCAAACCTGTGTTAATTTCAATCCATAAATTCAATAGATTCCTGGTAAATGATACATAATTAGCGGAGGGGGTAAAAGTAGCTTGAGAACTGTTTTTCACTAGAGTCTAAGCTCTACTGTGACACCAGTAATGTGAGTATCTTTGCTTTTCCAGTCAATTAATAATGAGGCTTGACTTCCCAGAAAATGGAATTTCTGCTGTCTAGGTTATCTCTTATGTCCAAGTAGTCTCCCCCTAAACCATATATCTGGCCTATCAGTATGAATTTTAATTGTATTCTCTGTAGCTTCCTAGTATGTGGAGTGACTTATGTCCTTTTTTTTTTTTTTTTTTTTACTAGAAGAAATAAGATATACCCCGCTCCCCTTTTGGACCTGATGTATATGGTAGCACAAAATAGAGCATCTTATTCATTCAAGAGACGCAAATGCTATACTCTGGGAAAGCTTTCAACTTTGGTGTTTATATGGATAAACTCTCCTTGAAAGCATCATTACTCAGAATCCCTGTGTGTGATGAGGTTTGAAACAGTGTTAAAACATATTTAAATTGTTTCTACCTTTGTAATTTTAGCCAATCAATTGACTTTATTTGTGCACCTCACATTCTAGAAGTTGTCATATCTCTGCCACAAAACATCAGATATCTTGAATTTGGGACTTTTCAATGCTATCTCATGGCAGCGCTGTGCAGGCTACTAACACATAGTAGGCAATAAACATTTGCAAAGCCAAATTGGATTCGTGTTTGCAGGTCTCAGCCTACCACAGCACACATATGGCCTTCATTTATGTTGGAGTCAGAATATTTAAGAACAGATTAAATTAAAGTGCCACCTGCCAAATTTCTACAACCAAGGGAAAAACAGATTTACAGAATAATTGGTTCTGGAGATGAGAAAATAAGCACAAAGGACAAAGACCAGATTTTATTCCATCCATTTTAATTTAACAGTTATTAATGAGTGTCTTGTCTGCAGAGATTCAGTGTTAGGTGCTGGTGATGTGATGATATTCATGCACACTGTCAGCCTCAACCATTAAATGTCTATTATCTCCCTTTCATCGTTCTCATGAGGGTGCTGGAGTCACTGGCTGTGTCTTTCACACATTGAAGGTAAACATACTCATGGCAGCTGCCTTGCAGGAATATGGTGTGATTACTATTAACGCTTTTATCAGCATAGCACTGCCTTTAGTGCAGAATCCTGGGAGTTACAATGTCTGTGTACCAAACAGAAAGGCAGTGATGGAAACAAATAGACCAGCAGATCCTGAGGTGCCCTGCTACCTGAGATTCTGTGAACAACCCCTTGTAAAGAACGCAAACTCAATTAGATGACACTCTACAGTCCATCTGAGCAATGTGACAAAGCAGGCTCTGTCACTGTTCATCAGTGAAGAAAAGCTTTCCTGTCTACATAGGATTTGAACAAGAATTCCTAAAACTGTTTGCTTCCTAAAGAAAATGTCATCCTATAACCATTGCTTCAGGGGTCTGAAGCTCTATAGGGACAAACAGTCAAGCCTGATAAACTCTCTCAATGGGATACCCTAGTAGAGAAAGAACCTTTTAATGCTACAGAAGGAATTGCTATGGGTGCTGATGCAAAAGAGACCAGATACACTGCAAGGAAAATAATGAAATATGCTGATGAGGGGCTGTGAATGAAGACAGAACATTTGTACTGAACAATAAAATGTAATGCTCTGTTGAACTGTTTCCTTGATCTCTTACTTGGTAGGTTTTTAAAAATACACTTTTGTTCCTTATTTAGTTTCTTACACTATATTTTCTCCTCTCTCATCACTTTTCCTATTTTGACACGGACTTTAATTGTAAATAAATCTAATTCTGCAAAGCCTGAGTATAAACAATAATGTTAGCATCAAGAAAACCAATTTTTTGTGTGTGCCACAGAAATAAAAATGTTAATTATGGATAGCACATATTGGAAACCATCCCCAGTTGAGGCTGGAGAAATATGCATTGTCAAAGTCACACAGAATGTTCCTGAATACCCAGGGCAAGTTAGCTAAATGCTTGACATCCTTTAGGAGCAATGTCATACATAGAATTAAACAGTAGTATAGGTACATACATATGAATGTATATAGTATAAAAGTGTGCATTCACATATTTTCAGATATATGTACAAAGAATGGGAAGGAAGGCTGGTAGACCTCCATGATTATGCTGTGTATAGGAATTCTGCTCCAATAAGTTTATAAGTAAAACATAAATTTGAGGAGAAGTCAAGTTGGAACATTCTATGCTGGTAGCCATATGAACCATAAGTACCCTTTGTCATTATATATGTTATCATGCCACTTTATTTTCTCTTTGTGCCACCTCCACATTCTGTTATTCCAACCAAGGACCATATGTTAAGTTCACTCATGTTTCAATGAGTTCTAAATCTTTGTTCATTTAATTTGATCAGGTGATCAAATTAGACTCCATCTAGGTTTTGCTTGGTTGGTTGGTTTTGGATTTGTTGTTGTTGTTGTTGTTGTTGTTGTTGTTGTTTTCTTCAGACATTATTTTTGAAAATTGTAAATTATATGTTTACAGCAAACACCTACTATAAGATTTAATTTCTGATTTGTTATACTATGCCCTAATAGGATATCAATATTTCTCAATGCCAACACCACCAACATACCTGCTGACTGCTGGATACCTATAGGATGCTACCAATGTTTATATGAAAATGGGTGAAATCTAGAAAAACGGGTGGCCCAGACCCCCTTGCCTGGAGAGATGTATTGAACTGAGTCTGAGACGATGCTTAGAATGGCTGCATCACAAACACTCAAGACAGCATCTTGGGCTGATGATCTGGGCTGCAAAGAATGAAAATGAAACAGGTGATACCTGAGTTCCCACAACAGGAACCTGCTTCTCCAGCATAGGCTATCCTCTAAAGACACAGCAGCCCTGGAAGGGAGAACACACATGGCTTAATGACATGAGGTGCCACTGCTCTTGTGTGATATGGATTTGATCTCCAGGCACAGAGCTGGAGGTTTGATTTAAGACAGCAGTTGTTGACAACAGAAGGAGCTGCTGGCACAAATGCCAACCCTCCTGGCCAAGCATGCTCTTCCAACTGTCCTAGATTTGGAGGAAGGTAAAAAGAGCTACCAGAGGGGGAGAAGGAGGGAGAGAGCCTAGTAACAGACCTATTGAAGAGTCGGGCGGTAGCTCACTCTGAGGAATTGCATTAAATGAACTCATCCGTCATCTTGCCTTTTATTGATGAGTGGCATTGCTTGGTGGCAAGTGACATAGCAGAACAAATAGCATCACAGACTTGGCTCCTGTTCCACGGTGCACAGACACACGGGCCCCAAAACAATGAGTCATTACTTATTATATCCATTATTAACTCAGCTCAGCCTCATTAGGCTCAGAAATTGAGGAGAGAGGGAAAAAATCAGAAGCTAAGTAGCACCAAGTACTCACACATTTAGGGGAAGGGAGTGATGTGTGAGAGACAAGGAACAAGTGAAGGGCAGTTAAACCCAGCAATTCAGCAACTACATACAGTATTTTCAAATTCAGAGGGTCACAGAAAGTTGATTGTCTTCCTTCCTCTGACATTATTGCATGGAGAACACCATTTTAATGTAGTGAGGATCAAGTTGGAGAAAATAGGAAGTGCATCATTAGGTAACACCAAAGGAGGTTTATTAAAGTGGTTTTGCTCAGCTATTAAAAACAACGAATTTATGAAATTCTTAGGCAAATGGATGTATCTGGAGGATTTCACCCTCAGTGAGGTAAACCAATCACAAAAGAACTCACTTGATATGCACTCACTGATAAGTGGATATTAGCCCAGAAACCTAGAATACCCAAGATAGAATCTCCAAAACAGAAGAAAATCAAGAATAAGGAAGACCAACATGTGGATACTTCATTCCTCCCCAAAATAGGGAATAAAATACTCATGAAAGAAGTGGCAGAGACAAAGTTTGTAGCTAAGATGAAAGGATGGACCATTCAAAGACTGCCCCACCCAGGGTCCATCCCATAATCAGCCACCAAACACAGACAGTGTTGCATATGCCAGCAAGAAGTTGCTGAAAGGACACTGATATAGCTATCTCTGTGAGGCTATGCTAATGCCTGGCAAAATTAGAAGTGTGTGCCCACAGTCATCTATAGGATAGAACACAGAGACCCCAATGGAGGAGCTAGAGAAATTACCCAAGGAACTGAAGGGGTCTGCAACCCTATAGGTGAAATAACAATATGAACTAATCAGTACCCCCAGAGTTCACGTTCCCCAGAGCTCGTGTCTGTAGCTGCACATATAGCAGAAGATGGCCTAGTCAGCCATCATTGGGAAGATGCCCCTAGGTCTTGCACACTTTATATGCCCCATACAGGGGAACGCCAGGGCCAAAAAGTGGGAGTGGGTGGGCACGTAAACAGGGTGGGGGGGAGGGTATAGAGGACATTCAGGATAGCATTGGAAATGTAAATGAAGAAAATATCTAATAAAATAAGTTAAATAAATAACAAAAAACACACAAAAAGTGGTTTTGCATCTTCACTAGTGGTTGTAGAAGTGTGTGTGTGTGTGTAAAACACAAAAGGCCTTTAGTGACAACAGGACATGCTTCATCCACTTTGAGACAATCACTTTTTTTTTTACCTGTTGAAAGAATGCAGTAAAACTTGTTTTCTTATTTCCATTCACATGCATGCTTTAGCTCTCTCAAGCATGGCTGACACACAGAAATTCGACACATTTTCAGGAGTTTAAGTATGTCAATACAGACCCAGGTCCTTCCAAGGTACAGATTCATTAATGTGGTACACATCATATCAATGTGAGGCTGTGTAGTGATGGTAAGATGAGGAAGAGTCATTAGGACTAATTTTTGGAGAACACTTGCCTTCTCAAAGTGCAGCTTCTTGCTCAGAACAGTCAACAAACATCTTTCTCCCATCATCCATGCATAAAAAATATTTTCCTGCCTCCACACATGGCAAACCAATTAATCCCCTCAGCTGACAGTTCAAGCTAGTGACTTCAAATGCTAGATTTACCTTTGATTCACATTGTTTAATAACATTACTCTTTCTACCTAGACACGACTTTCTTTTGGTGAACTCCCAGGATCCCAAATACTTTCTTTCTTAGAGATTTCAATATTTGGAAATTGTAGAGGGCTCAGTTATATACATATCTTACAAGCACAAAGGTGTAAGTTTCTGCCTCAAAGCCCATCTGGGGGAAATAAAGAAAACCAATCTCAAAAGAAAACAAAACAAAACAACCAAAACCAAACCAAAACAAAACAAGAAAACACAAAAAACAAAAAACCAAAAAAAAAAAACAAACCCAAAACAAACAAAAAGAAAAAAAAAACCCAATCACCACCAACCAACCAACCAACAAACAAAAGATTAGAATGGAGAGTGGTGGCTGATACGGGCAGAAATTGAGGGGAAAAAATGAAGGGCACATTTGATTCAAACAAAATACATATGTGTATGAAATTCTCAAACAATAGAAAAGATAATGTCTGAGGACTGCCCCATGGTTGATCTGTGGCCTGCATGTGCATGCACAAATGTGCACAAATTCATATATCCCTTAGATATACTCTCTTACTTGAGCTACTAACACATTTATTTGCCTATCAGGCTGAACCATTTATTAAACCTAGCATATGTCACATACACAGTGGGTTGTGCAACCAATATTGAAGGGGGATGAGTTGGAGAAATGGAAAAATCATACAAAGCAACACTGTAATAAAAACATGAAATTCTGCCAGTCATGGAGCTTTTGTATAGTTCTGTATAGTCCTAAACACAAGAGCAATTATGACGAATATAACCCCTAAAATTGATCAGATTATATAGGAAAATTAGTGAATGTGGCTAAATGTTAATTTTTCCCTATGTGACTTAAGACCTGTATCTGAGTATGTGTATGTCTGTCTATCTATCTATCTATCTATCTATCTATCTATCTATCTATCTATCTATCTATCTATCTATCTAGAGGATAGACAGACACACATATAGACCATATATGAGATATAGTCTCATATGAACTAGGATGGCCTAAACTCATAGATCCATCTTTTCTGTATGTTGCTGGGGTTAAAGGACTGTATCACCATGACTTATATCTGTATTTATATTTATATTTATATTTGAAAGAGCAACTAAATGTCTCTAAGTGTGTTGTTATATACACTTATAGACTGAAGGACACTGAACTGAATTTGACTGTGTTATAATGTACTTATGATACATTTTAATGTCATCAAAATCACTGTGTATTCAATTGTGAGTTAATTAAGCTAGCTAATATGGTGTGTTTAATGGTCATCATGATTATGAATCTGTGCATAATAGAAATGTGTTATAATTCTTACCTTAAAAATCAAGGTGTCTGGTCATATATAAGTACCCAGCTAATACCTTTGTTATCTTTTTTTCACTGTTACAGATATACACAATGGCCATGGTTTGGATAAAGAATGTAATATAAAAAAGACTGAATTAGATGAAAGGGCATACATGTCTTCTGGTTTTTGAGCAATTTCTATTTCCATGTATGTTCATTGTCATGCTTGGATTTTCTCTTTATAAAGGATACATCTACTAGCTTAATAAAAACCATAGATCAAACTTTTTCCATATATATTATATTCATACTTATACCTGTATGTGTATGTGCACACATATACACATAGCCACCCATACTTACACACACGTGTGTGTTTATATAGCACATGATCCACGTATTAATGAGAACATTTGCTTTTTTTCTGAGTTAATATTGTACTTTCCAACACTGTCCAATTTCCTGAAATTTTAATAGTTGAATAAATTTCTATTTGTATTTATACATATAAATATATGTATATATGCATACACACACACACACACATATATATATATATATATATATATATATATATATATATACACGTATATCAGTCTTTATCTTTTCACCTGTTGGTGATATTAAAACTGGATCAGTTTCTGTAAACTAGAGTGACAATAAGCATAGTTATGCAAATATTTCTGTAATAGGATATATAGTGCTTTGGATAAATGCCTATGAACTGTGAGACTGGGTCACATGGTAATTCTACTTTTAAATTTTTGAAAAAAATCCTTAAATTTATTTCTATAATGGCTCCATTAAACTGACTTCCACTAACAAAGAATTTAAACTTCTTTTCCCCATATCCTCTCAAATATTTTGTCAGATTCCTTTTCTTTTGGGGGTATGGATGGTTCAGGACAGGCTTTCACTCTGTGGCCATGGTTATCTCAGAACTCTTTCTGTGGATCAAGCTGGTCTCTTGATGATTGTCAACTGACTAGGGTAAAGTTTTATCTCAAAGTAGTTATAATTTACACTAAGCAAAAAGTACTCGCAGAATTAGATGTCTATCTGAAGAAGAATTTAATTAGATTTGTTTCTAATTATATCTTGTAAAAAAAAAAAAGTCAAAAGTTGAGGGCTAGGGGCACTAAATCCTTGCCAAGTAAGTCTCACTGTGGTCTAGAAATAACTCAAGAACCAGTATCCTTAATCTTTGTATTTGAAATGGAATTAGAACTATGTTGGTAGAGTTCTTGAGCGGTAAATACAGCCTGAGTTTAAATCTACAACATAGCATAAAGCAGGGGTAAGATACTGTATGTCTACTGTTCCAGATCTGCTCAAGTAGACTTACAACATCAAGAATTCAAAATCAGAAAAACCCTGTCTCGAAAAACAAAAAACAAAAAAAACAAAAAACAAACAACAAAAAAAAAGAATTCAAAATCATCCTTGGCTACATGGAACTCAGCTTCAAAACCAAACAAGCACAGGAAATTTGCTCTTGGCATCTGGAAATAAAACAGCAACAGCCCATCACCACCCCCACCCCCACCCCCAGCTGCCAAGTATGGTTGGCAGACATTTTATCAAGTTTTGTTTCTTCTTTTCTTATAGTTTCCTTCATTATCCTACATCATTTTAAAGGTGCTATTTGGAATAAACAGTTTATTAGGTGACACTGAGGTCTTTATATCAGCTATTAAGATTGAAGAAAGATTGAATTCGAATTTGATGACACAGAGGACAGGGCTATTTTCAAATGTTAAGTGAGCTAATGAGAAAGTATCAAAAGGTAGGGCATTAGAGGCATGGGCTAACCTGATTGGAGACACTGAGATGGGCCATCAATCTCCCTTGACAATAGTATTTCAAAAGGACATCCAGAATGTTGAACCAGACTGTTCTATATATTTGCATCTCAAAGGATAGTTCTTCCAAGTGTGCTCTAAGTAGAAAGTGCAGTAGAGAAAAGGTGCCCAGGAAAGGTCTCTGGAAGGACTCTTGTCTAATTCAGCCCTGAGGGAAATGGTAATTATGTCTTTGAGGCTGGAGTTCCACACAGAGTGCTACTTTGTCACTAGCACTTTTCTGTAATTTGATCTCAACTGGTCCAGGCAAGCCTTGCCTCCCTTCTGTGCAGGAATCCTTCACTTGTGTGCTGCTGAGGGTCTCAGCTATTGTCACACGCTTAAATACTTCCACTTCCATAGATTTTTCCAGATCTTTTAAACAAATAACCCAAACACATGTTTCTATTTTGTTCTACTTGCTAAAACTAAAAAAGAAGTTTCTTGGGTTGGAGGTGTTGCCTAGGAAATAAAGTGCTTGCCTAGCATGTGTAACACCAGATTACAAAGACTACAACCCCAGTGTGCCAACTCACCTAAAATCCCAGCACTAGAGTAATGAAAAGAGGAGAATGTGAAGGTTAATGTTTTCTTCAGCTACACATATAAGGATCCAGAAACTGCTGAAAGAAGACCCCAGACTTGAAAAGTACATAAAGACAAGGAGCATTTATTCTACAGAAACAGCCACCATGCAGGGTCAACCATCTAAGCAAAATAGTAACCATGAGGTCCCTTTTAAAGAGAGTTGGGATTTTCCAGTTGTGTTTGCAGTACACTGAATAATCAGGATTGGTTCAGCTTACGGTATGAGATATTTGCACACTTCTGATTGGTTCACACCTCAAGGCAGAGAGAGTAAGCTTGTGCAGACTTTCCAGGTATTTTGGTTAACCTACTGGCCAGGTGTTTGGGCACATGCTGATTGGCTGCTCCTTTCCTGTGTTCCAGTTCACCAGAGAAGCCTGGGCTCTCCTTCTGTGAAATTGGAGCTTAAGGTTCAGCATGACTGCTTGTTCTAAAATGGAGTGAGTTAGGTCCTCTCACCAAGTAAGTTCTAACTAGACTGAGCAACAAGGGACCCAATCTTTTTTGTTTTTTCTCTCTTTTCATGTCTGCTTCTTACACTTATTTTTTCATTTTTTAATTGGTTATTTTATTTACATTTCAAATGTTATTTCCCTTTCCAATTTCCCTTCCACAAATCTCCCATCCCCTTGCTCTTCACCCCTGCATCCGTGAGGGCACTTCCCCACCTGTCTACCAACTCCTGCCCCAGTGCCCTAGCATTCCCTACCCTGGGTCATCAAGTTTCCATAAGATCAAGGGCCCTGCCCCCTCCCAGTAATGCAGGACAAGGCAATCTTTGGTAGCTGAAGCCATGGGTCTACACATGTACACTCCTTGGTTGGCAGTCTAGTCCCTGGGAGTACTGGGGGCCCTGATTGGTTCACACTGTTGTTCTTCCTATGCAGGTGCAACAACATTCCCCATAAGCTCCCCCAGTCCTTGACCCAACTCCTCCATTGGTGTCCCCATGCTCAGTCTGATGTTTGGCCACTGGATGATTTTGGTTCCTTTGTTAAAGATCAAGTGACCAAGGTGTGTAAGTTCATTTCTGAGTCTTCAATTTTATTCCATTGATCTACTTGTCTGTCACTGTACCAATACCATGTAGTTTTTGTCACTATTTCTCTGTAGTGTAGATTGAGGTCAGGAGTGCTGATTCACCGATTAGTTGTTGAGAATGATTTTTGCTATTGTAGGTTTTTTTTGTTCTGGATAAATTTGAGAATTGCTCTTTTTATCTCTGTGAGGAATTGAGTTGGGATTTTGTTGAGGATTGTATTGAATTTGTAGGTTGCTTTTGGCAAGATTGACACTTTTACTATGTTAATCCTGCCAACCCATGACATAGGAAATCTTTCCATTTTCTGAGGTCTTCTTCAATATTTTTCTTCAGAGACTTGAAGTTCTTGTCATACAGATCCTTCACTTCCTTGGTTAGCATCACAGCAAGATATTTTATATTTCTTGTCATTATTGTAAAGGGTGTTGATTTCTTATTTCTTTCTCAGCCCATATATCCATTGAGTAGAGGAAAGCTACTGATCTATTTGAGTTAACTTTGTATCCAGCCATTTTGCTGAAGTTTTTAAGCAGCTATAGGAGTTCTCTAGTGGATTTTGGGGGGCTTCTTATGTATAATACCATGCCATTTGCAAATAGTGATATTTTGACTTCCTCCTTCCCAATTTGCATCCCTTCATTCTCCTTTTGTAGCCTAATTCCTCTGGCTAGAACTGAAAGTACTATACTGAATAGGAAGGAGGAGAGTAAGCAGACTTGCCTTGTCACTGATTTTAGAAGGATTATAATCAAGCTTCTCTCCGTTTAGTTGGTACCAGCATAGTGGGGTATTCCTGTGACAACCTGATCATGTTTTGGGGAGGACTTTGGAAGGACTTTGGAACTTTGGACTAGAAGATCCATTCAGTATTAAGAGATCTGTGGGATGTTGTGTAGGAGCTTGGGAGATAATGTTGAGAACAGTGTAGAAGGTGGAGGCCTGGTTTGTGAAATTTCAGAGGGAAGATTAAAGACTCCTATCAGGGCCATTGTTATTTTGATTGTGAAGATTCTGTGGTTCTGGTTAGGTGGGGCCGAAGAATCAGCTGTGATTAACAAGATATCAGAACTACTGAAGCAAAAACTGCATTACTTGGACTACTGATGCTGGTTAGCTGGAGCTAAGAAATTAGAAGTGATTAAGAAGATAACCTTAAGCCTAACCTTAAGCTGTACTACAGAGCAATTGTGATAAAAACTGCATGTTACTGGTACAGCGACAGACATGTAGATCAATGGAATAGAATTGAAGATCTAGAAATGATTCCACACACCTATGGTCACTTGATTTTTGACAAGGGAGCTAAAACCATCCAGTGG
>NC_034604.1:24444712-24465100 GCF_900095145.1 Mus pahari | reverse complement strand
AGAAAGTACCCAAGGAGCTGAAGGGGCATGCAACCCTGTAGGTGGAACAACAATATGAACTAACCAGTACCCCCTGAGCTCGTGTCTCTAGCTGCATATATAGCAGAAGATGGCATAATTGGCCATCATTGGGAAGAGAGGCCCCTTGGTCTTGCAAACTTTATATGACCTAGCACAGGGTAAGGCCAGGGCCAAGTAGTGGGAGTGGGTGGGGAGGGGAGCGGGGGGGGGTATAGGGAACTTTCGGGATAGCATTTGAAATGTAAATAAAGAAAATAATAATAAAAAATATGAAAAAAAAGAAAATGCTATCTTTCTTTCCACTGGATGATTTTAGCTCCCTTGTCAAATATCAAGTAACCATAGGTGTGTGGGTTCATTTCTGGGTCTTCAGTTCTATTCCATTGATCTACCTGTCTGTTGCTGTGCCAGTATCATGCAGTTTTTAATCACAATTGCTCTGTGGTACAGCTTGAGTTCAGGCATGGTGATTCCACCAGAGGTTCTTTTATTGTTGAGAATAGTTTTTGCTATCCTAGGTTTTTTTGTTATTCCAGATGAATTTGCAAATTGCCCTTTCTAACTCAGTGAGCAATTGAGTTGGAATTTTGATGGGGATTGCATTGAATCTGTAGATTGCTTTTGACAGGATAACCGTTTTTACTATATTAATCCTGTCAATCATGAGCATGGGAGATCTTTCCATTTTCTGAGATCTTCTTTGATTTCTATCTTCAGAGACTTGAAGTTTTTGTCATACAGATCTTTTACTTCCTTTGTTAGAGTCACATCTAGGTATTTTATATTGTTTGTGGCTTTTGTGAAGGGTGTGGTCTTCCTAATTTCTTTCTCATCCTGTTTATCCCTTGTGTAGAGAAAGTCCAATGATTTGTTTAATTTTATACCGAGCTACTGCACTGAAGCTGTTGAGGAAGTGGAAAAAGAAGAACAATCATCCATTGCTGGTGGGATTGCATGCTTGTACAACCACTCTGAAAATCAGTCTGGTGGTTCCTCAGAAAATTGGACATAGTACTACTGGAAGGTCCAGCAGTAGCTCTCCTGGGCATATACCCAGAAGATGTTCCAACTGGTAATAAGGACACATGCTCCACCATATTCATAGCAGCCTTATTTATAGTAGTCAGAAGCTGGAAACAACCTACATGTCCCTCAACAGAGGAATGGATAGAGAAAATGTGGCACATTTACACAATGGAGTACAACTCAGCTATTAAAAACAATGAATTTATGAAATTCTTAGGCAAATGAATGTATCTGGAGTATATCATCCTGAGTGAGGTAACCCAAACACAAAAGAACTCACTTGATATGCACTCACAGATAAATGGATATTAGCCCAGAAACTTAGAATACCCAAGATACAATTTGCAAAACACAAGAAAATCAAGAAGGAAGATCAACATGTGGATTACTTCATTCCTCCCTATAATAGGGAACAACATACCCATAGAAGGAATTACAGAGACAATGTTTGGAGCTAAGATGAAAGGATGGACCATCCAGAGACTGCCTGACTTAGGGCATAATCAGCCACCAAACGCTGACACTATTGCATATGCCAGCAAGATTTTGCTGAAAGGACCCTGATATAGCTGTCTCTTTTAAGGCTATGCCAGTGCCTGGCAAATACAGAAGTGGATGCTCACAGTCATCTATAGGATAGAACACAGGTCCCCCAATGGAGGAGCTAGAGAAAGTACCCAAGGAGCTGAAGGGGTCTGCAGCCCTATAGGTGGAACAACAATATGAACTAACCAGTACCCCCAGAGCTCATGTCTCTAGCTGCATATGTAGCAGAAGATGGCCTATTCGACTCTCATTGGGAAGAGAGGCCCTTTGGTCCTGTAGACTTTATATGCCCAGTACAGGGGAATGTCAGGGTCAAGAAGTGCGAGTGGGTGTGTAGGGGAGCAGGGCAGGGGGGCTATAGGGGACATTTGGATAACATTTGAAATGTAAATGAAGAAAATATCTAATAAACAAAAAAGATAACAGCATCATTGAGGTGAAATCTCCTGGGAAGTATTTTCTGAGAGCACAGAGGCTGTGTTCCAGAGATAGCCAAGATTGTACCTTGTGCTGTAGCTGGATTAGGTAATGTGTAAGAATCTCCCAGGTGGTACTGGTTTTGAAGGCATGAAGGGATCATGCGGCACAGATGAGGCTCAGCATTGTGAGAGGCCGTGGAAGGTCATTGGTGAAGGTGAAGCCTCAGTTGCAAATGATGGAGCAGGGTCATGCAAAGGAGATGAGGCTTTGCACCAGTAAGAGAGCCTATGAGAGGCTCTTGGTGAAGCCTAGTTACAGCAGAAGACAGCAGTGTTTTGGAGATGCCAGTATGATGAAATGATCACCAAGAACAGCAGCAGCAGCAACAGTGGAGTACAGACAGCTGAAGCCTAGTACACAAGGTCTGTTGTACAAAGGGCAGGACTGGAGAAGTGACCCAAGCCCTTCTGGGAGCCCAGAAGATCTTTAGTTGGTTGGTTGGAGTTTGATTTCACTTTTGATTGTGACTGTGCCCTGATACTTTCCCCCTTGAAGGAAGAAAGTATTTTAGTGGAACCCATAGTTAAGAGACTTTTAATTGTAAAAAGACTTTGGACTTTAAAAAAGAATGGATATTTTAAAGGGANTGAAATTTTAATATGTAAGAATTTGCAAAGACTGTGGGACTTTTAAAGTTATTTAGATCTAGGGGATGAATAAGAATGTAAGGGTTGGGGCTTAATAGTGAAGTGTCTGTGTCAACTTGACATAAGCTGGAGTTACATAGAGAAAGGAGCTTCAGTTGTGCCCTCTGCTTAGTCTGGTTAAGGGTTTATCTATCCTGTTGATTTTTTTTAAAAGAAGCAGCTCCTGGTTTTGTTGATTCTCTGTATAGTTCTTTGTGTTTCTACTTGGTTGATTTCAGTCCTGAGTTTGTTTATTTCCTGCCATCTACTCCTCTTGGATGTATTTGCTTCTTTTTATTCTAGAACTTTCAGGTTTGCTGTCCAGGTGCTAGTGTATGCTCTCTCCAGTTTCATTTTGTAGGCACTCAGAGCTATGAGTTTTCCTATTAGCACTGCTGTCATTGTGTCTTGTAAGGTTTGGTATGATATGCCATCATTTTCAGTAAATCCTAAAAAGTGTTTAATATTTTTCTTTATTTCTTCCCCTGTCAACTTAGCATTGAGTAAATAGTTGTTCAGCATCCTGTGTATGTAGATTTCCTGTTGTTTTTGTTGTTGCTGAAGACCAGCCTTAGTCTGTGGTGATCTGATAGGATGCAAGGGTTTATTTCCATCTTCTTGAATTGCTTGAGGCATTTTTTGTGTCTGATTATATGGTCAGTTTTGGGTAAGGTACTATGAGGTGCTGAGAAGAAGGTGTATTCTTTAGTTTTAGGGTGAAATATTCTATAGATATCTGTTATGTCCATTTGTTTTATAATTTATTAGTTTTACTGTGTCTCTGTCTAGTTTCAGTTTCTATGATTTGTCCATTTTTGAGAGTGGAATGTTAAAGTCTTCTATGATTGCGTGAGTTTTAATGTGTGCCCTTAGCTTCCGTAATGTTTCTGTTACAAATGTGGATGCCCTTGCGTTTGGGGTAAGGATGTTCAGAATTGAGAGTTCCTCTTTGTGGATTTTTCCTTTGGTGAGTATTTAGTGTCCTTCCCAATCTTTTTTCATAAATTTTCATTGAAAGTCTATTTTATTGGATACTGGAATTGCTACTCCAGCATGATTCTTGTGACCATTTACTTGGAAAGATTTTTTTATAACAGTTTACTTTGAAGTACAGTCTGCCTTTGTTACTGAGGTGTGCTTCCTACAAATGCTGGGGCCTGTTTAAATATCCAGACTTTTAGTCTATGTCTTTTTTATTGCAGAATTGAAAGTATTGGTGTTGAGAGACTTTAAGCACCAATGATTGTTACTTTCTGTTTTTTTTGTTGTTAGCGGTGGAATTATGTTTGTGTTGTTCTTTTCTTTTGGGTTTATTGTGAAAAGATTAGTTTCTTACTTTTCTTAGGTGTAGTTTCCCTCCTTGTGTTGAAGTTTTTCTTCTAATGTCCTCTGTAGTGCTGTAGTGGTGGAAAGATATTATTTAAATTTGGATTTGTCATGGAATATCTTGGTTTCTCCCTCTATGGTAATTAAGAATATAGGAGCTTGGACTGGCATCTTGTTCTCTTTGGATCTATATGACATCGGCCCGAGATCTTTTAGCTTTTAGAATCACTGTTGAGAAGTCTAGTGTAATTCTGAAAAGTCTCCATTTATATGTTATTTCACCTTTTTCCTTATTGCTTTTAATATTCTTTCTTTTTCCTGTGAATCTTGTGTTTTAATTATTATGTAACAGGAGGAATTTCTNTTCTGGTCCCATCTGTTTGGTGTTCTATAGAATTCTTGTATGTTTATGGGCATTACTTTCTTTAGGTTAGGGAAGTTTTCTTCTATAATTTTGTTTAGGATGCTTGCTGGCTCTTTGATTTGGGAATCTTCCCATTCTTGTATACCTGTTATTCTTGGGTTTGTTCTTTGCATTGTGTCCTGGATTTCTTGAATATTTTGAGTTAAGTGATTTTTGCTTTTTGTATTTTCATTGACTATTGTGTCAATGTCTTCTCTGCTACCTTCTGCACCTGAAATTCTCTCTTCTACCTCTTTTACTCTGTTGGTGATGTTTGCATTTATGACTCCTGATCTGTTTCCTAGGTGTCTGTGATCCTGTGATCCTGAGATCCCAGGATCCTGTGATCCTGGTGTGTACGAGCTCCTGAGATCCTGATGTTCCATACCTCCTGGGAATCAAGATTTTTCTGTGTGTTTCAAGAGTGGGTGGGAATCTACTGCCCTGTGTCACCTCTGGACACAGGTATAAGCCAGAAGTAATATGTGTCTCTGAATGGACCCAATCTTACAAATATAAAACAAAGTGGATGCTGTCTTTTACCTCAACATCAGTTATCCAAATTGTTTCTGAAAGCTTAACTATAATTTTATCTTTGAATTCTTAAAAAAAAAAAAAAACACAATGGGATTTGTTTTCTTTGAAAAACAATGTTACTTTTAACTCCCTTCTTCCTTCATTTGTTCTTCATTCTTTCTTTCCCTCTCCTTCCCTACCTTCCTTCTTCCCTTCCCCCTCTTTCCTACCTCCCTCTTGTTTTCATTCACATTCACATTTTCTTTCATGCTTTGCTTTATTCACGTATTATTAGTTATTTTTGAATTTTGTGCAATGTATTATGTCTATGCTCATTCTTCCATTTGTCTTTTGGTAGTCTACAGATTTGTGAACATTGAAACACAGTGATTTTCTTTTACTCTAGGATTCAAACTGGTTATTCTATCTCAAAGGATGTGTTCTTCCACATATATGTCCATGGGCTCCAAAAATCATACATTAGTTAAAAAATATGGGCACTATTCCAGCTTTATGCCATATCACCATCAAACTCCTTCCCAAACTCGACTCAATTATATCTGCTTATTAAGACAAGCTTTTCACTGTGCTAGTTTTCATTATTCTACAAACAGGAACATGTACAAACAATGTAAATGATACAAATGACCTTATTATTCCTGTTGTATTGATGAAGACAAGGAGACTAAGAGTAATGTGGATATTTTCTCTAATCTCTTACCTTAGCTTGTAGAATAGATGACCTCAAGGTCATCTGCCCTGTTCCTAAGCTTACACTCCTGAACTTCCTTCTGACAAGCCATATATCATGCAATTCAGTCATGTCCATAAGTCAGTCCATTCTTATCTGTGACCTGCTGACCCACCTCTGGTAGACTCCTTCTATGAAATTGTTATGCCATTTGCATTCCAGTTCCTTTTTCAGCAAACCTCACTCAATGTTTCATGCGGTCATTTAAACAGCATTTACTCTAGGGCACTTTCTAAGGTTTTGAAATAGAGATAAAATATCCCAAAAGAGTAAAAATTCCTTCTCTCAGTAAGAAAATGATGACTACCTTCCTGTTGATTACCTTTGAATCAATGGGTGGCTGAAAACCTCTGAAGACAATCTTAGTTTACAGGCTATGGAGTTCTATAACACAGTCCTCATAGAGGAAGTTACAATTTTAAAGTGAAAGGGAAGTTCAGTTGTACACAAAATGATTTTGTAAACCAGTTAGTGTGGTTCCTTTATAGTTACAAAATACCAGGAACATCAAAGGGCACACGATAGGGAAACACATCCTGTTAAATGCACAAGCAAGCAATACAAAATGGGAGAAATAAATCTATATACAGTCACAGATTCAACAAGCAGATTTCTGTTCCATGCATATCTTCCTTTGGGCATCTTTGCCATAAGACAGAGAATGAAACACTGCTTTATGACTTTATGCTTATAAATACACACTCACTGGTGTCTACACCACAGAATAAAGATATCTTTCTCAGAAAGTATTAATCATTTATATATCATAAGAGAGGATAGACACTGTGGGAAGTGAGTGAGACCACCATGATCCCTGTTTAACCTGAGCCTGCGCACTAGGACGATTCTGTACTTCCTGCCTGCTGAGTCACTGGACTATCACCATGCACCCTGGCTGAACTATGACCAGATCCAGGAGAGGGGGGAGGGATTAGGTCAGAGGACTGAAAACAGGATGTGACCCAGGGGGAAGGAGAATGCTGTGGGAAAAAAAAAGCTGTGAACAGTTCAGTTGGGGAGGAAGTTGGAGAAAGCAGTTGAAGAAAGCAATTGGAGTTAGTTGGAACCAAGAGAGGGTTAGAGAAAGCTGTTTGTGAGAGGGAGAGGAAAAAGCTGCTCAGAGAGATAAAGAAGAAATCTGTTTGGAACCTTCCTTGGCCTTTGTGTCATTTTTCCCTGTCTCTGCCGGTCAGAGTTCGGGGGTCCATGACAAAACATTGATATGTACCTCCTGTATGTTGTCTTGGATCTCTCATGTATACTTCACATGCTTTTTGAGTGATTTGTCTCTTCCACAGAAAAAAATATTATGGATACATTCTTAATATTGCCTCTTGTATATAATCACAGCTGTTCTGATTTCAAGACAGGATGAGCTGTACTGACCATAGAGGACAGACTCCTGTCAATGCCATCTAAGAAATGCTGGTGATAAACTGTTTTCTAAAGTCTCAAACACATCAACAGAATTGCAGAGAGCTTCCAACGGCAGAGCAATTCCTGCAAACAATGGAATCTATGATTTGTGACTGTATTAATGATCTTGCCAATAGCTGATGATATCCATAGACTTCTTCACTTTTCCAATGGTAAACATAAAATTGTAATTTTTAACCTATGGTATGTAATGTTCTAAGATGATACTTTAACATAAAATGATATAGACAATCATTTTACTCTCAAGGGATTTACAATCTGGGACAGGGGAATTAAATATAGTACAAGGCCAAAAATAAAATGATAAACATAAAATAATTCAAAACAATTAAAACTGCAATCATTGGAAGTAGGCTGGTAATGACAGACTTATGCTTTACAATGTCCTTTTCCTTTCTATGACTGATAACCATCCCAGGTCTGACTACACTGTCCTAACATGCCATTTAACACAAAAAAGCTGTTCCTGTAGCAGGCATTAATTGATATTAAAAGAAGAAACTTTACTCTTGCCCTTAAGCAAAGAAAGTCAATTCTGATTGAAATGTTTGCTCAGGAAAGTGATTGACGTTGCATATTAGATTAGAGGTCAAATTTTTTAAAAAAAGAAATTTAGTAATCGCGTAACAGTGGAAGAAAAGTAAGGGGAAGATACATTTTTGTGATTGTTGCAGAAATTCAAAAATGTAGTTGAAGTTATTACCTTCTTTTCCATACAGTGGAATTTGAAACTTGGAGTAGAACTGAAGACATGAGTGCAAGGTGCTAGGCCAATGAGCACTACCAGTTATTTTGTGTTTCTAAGCTGCATCTAAAATATCAACACTCAAAAATATGTTTACAAAAAAATAAATTCATGTAGCCTTTGCATCATGAACCACACAAGACCAGTTTTATATATCCTTGTAAACTTGATGAAGCTTGTTTGAGACAGTCCTAATTCCTTTTGTGCAGCTTGCTTGCTTTCTGGTCCTTAGACTCCTATGCTATAATTCTCCAGTCCCACTGTCACCTCCCTCCTATCAGAGGGCTCTTTTATTGCTCTATTTTTCTTACAGAGAGAAAGCAGATATGAGATACATAGAATGAATTTCCCAGTCTCTTGGCCCACAGTGTCTCTGGTCTAAGATTAGAACAGGGTTAAAGTTACACACCTGATAACAAATTCTATGTATCCATTCTACTTTCTGATTGGAGTCATCTCTTAGAAACCAATTAAAGACACAAAGAAAGAGTTGATTTTGGTACATCTCCATTGAAACACACACAATATATTACTTTGTTTCCTCATTGAGTGTGGGAAATTTTAGGAATTGGTTTTAATTCTGAGCACCAGACATGAGACTGAGATCATTCCACTGGAGAGAAAGTAGCATGACAAAGAGAACAGATGAAACGAGGTGTGATAACATATGGTAGTAATATTCAATTTTCCCAAATTTCTTCTTAATATCTAAAGAACTGGAATATTAATGTATTTACGAAATTCATACCTGATCTAATTCTGAGAAAGGGACATGACAAAAATCATGCTCCAATATACAAACTGTATATTTATGGAGTGGATTTTGCTCAGAGATATATAGTTCATAATGGAAAGAGCAGATACAAGACTCAATTCTTAAACTAATGATCCTTGATTGTGCCTGTAGATACTGAACATAATTATTACAATGCATAGATAACTGGTATTCATTGATGCTAAGATTCCCCAATATAAAATAAATTAGTCAAGTATATAACATTAACATTAGATAGACCAAGGACCAAGATAATGTGTATACAACTAAGAGAAAAAAATGATGGCCTAAGAAGACAAAGAGTAGACAAAAAAGTGGTGTGAGTTTATCTGTGTCATACTGCACCTTCATATTTTTCCTGCAATAATGGATTCCTAGTTACAGTTCCTATTAACCAAAATAAATCAGTATCAAGATAACTTTTTGACAAAGTTTCAGAGATTCAGGTCATAAATTCCCCTAACTGGCACTTGTTACCAGTTGCATGGTCGGTGTCTTTTTGCCCTATCTAGGTCAGAATTGTGGGTAGGAAAAGCATGTTTTTATTTTGACGTTTGGCAACTATGCTAACTAGACAGTCTCAGAAACCTTTTAAGTTGGAGTACCTACCATGCTCTAGTGTTGCGATTCTTCCTCAAGCTTTGGGTTCTGGAATTAAATCTTATGGTAGAAGAAGTCCATTCAAGGACTAGGAAATCAGGATTCCTTATTTATACCCCATCTCTGGCTGTCCCTGTCCCCTTTCCCAACAAGTGTTCTGTTCATTTATGTCTTCACTTTTTAAATAATACACTGCCTTTAATTAATGATTTCTTGCCAGAGTGTGGATAGGAGGTTATTTACAGGAACAACAGCAAAGTCACCACTAAAGAAAATGATGCTTCATGGGACTACAACAGTTAACTGTCAATGATCTCTCAGGGACGAGAGGAATCCATCCCATGGATGGAATGTTGCTGCATGATGTCAAAGATAATCGTGTGTGGGTTTTGTACCATAGCTGTAGGGAATTCATTGGTGCATTGGCTATATCTTGCTAGAAGACATCACTTTTGCTATATATCTCCCTATTATCTGGCTCTTAACATTCTTCCCACTCCTTATTTTGGTGATGTTCTTATTACATGTATGCTTTTAAAATATTTTAGCACTTTACTTTTTTGTACAGTCTAATATTTAACCTGGAAATTATTTCAAACATTCTAAACTCAAAAATATGTAGAATTTCTATTTATAGTTACAAGTACTTATTCATTGGGTTATAGAAAGAAAAAAATACTCTGTATTAGTATACTTTTCATATTTAATGAAATAATAATATCCCTTCTTTTAAGTTAACTATTTAATTCATGCACAAGAAATCAGAATGCTCACACATATCCATGTATTTATGTACAATATATTTGGTGAACATTAACTCTGTTGCCCAAATTTTTGTATGTTTAATTGTTAGGCTCCCAGGGGCTCAAAGATGTTGTATTTCCTTGGAAGGCTACTAAAATATTCCACAGGAGTTACTGGACTTGCCTACTAGCACCAAGAACATCATTTCTCTCTCTTAGAGGCAAGTAATATTTACTACACCACTTTTTCTGTGATACACATGAAACATAGGATACTTTCCCTTCTGTTGCTGCCCCTCATGCATCCTGCAAGATTCCACCAAGCATCAGATGATCTATCTCTGTGCAACATCTGTGGATGGAAAGCCTTACTGCCTCTTCTCCACTGGAAAGTCACAGAAATTCTAGGTACACTGCCACTGGCCTATAGCATAGTCACTAGGAATTTTCATTATGTCTCCTATGCAGAAGTGACATACTTCTGCTTCTCAAAAATTTACCTACTTCTTGGTACTATTATATGCATTAGTTAGAATGAGACAGACAATTTATACATAACTTGGGAAAATGAAACTTTGTGTACCATCAAACTTTGCAAATACATAGATGTTGAATAAATGGACTCATATAATGCAAGGAGAAGATTTCCTAAGTAATATAAGAAAGTTTATGAAGTCAAATAGTAATAATTAGCACAAGAATAATAAAGTACTTACAAGTGCCAATCACTGTACAATCATTTCCCTTAGCCCTCATATCTCTGGGAAGTCACAATCAACAAATTTACTTATTATTTTGCTTATGGAGAAATTGGTATGCTATATTACTCACCAAAAAAGGTTAGAATGTTGATGATATAAGATATATTTTTAAATAATATATCAGTCTTCTTAAAACCCCTTCAGTGGAATCTTACTAGGAATGGCAGGACTGATGCAGATACAAAATCATAACAATTGTGGTTGCCTGATCAAGACCTACACATGGACAAAGCAGGTGACATTCTAGCATAGGCTGGGGAGTAACACACAAATGCCCATGTTAAGTGCTACTGACAATTGACAGATGATAGAGAGAGGATAATGAGTTTGCCTTAAAGAGTGTAGTTTCTAGTTGGTGGGTCATTCTCTACCACATGGCCCTACAGTTATACATGTATGGCCAGCACAAACTGTACCTGGTAGGATATAAAAAATTAAGTAAAAGACACAGTGTTGGGATGATGATGTAAGGGAAGGATGGTTCGATGGAATGAATTAATGGAAATGCATTATACACATGCATGAAATTCTCAAAAAATTAATTAAAAATATCACATTAGTATGCAGAAGAAAGTTCACTATTTGAGAGGAATAAGAAGATATTTCAGCCAAAATATACCTTGGACTACTCATATTCTGACTGAATCTTCAGATTTCCAGAAAGGCCTGCCAACTTTGGTGTCTTCAATAGAGAAAGATCAATGGGTTTTGCACGCGTGCATGTGTGTATGTGTGTGTGTGTGTGTGTGTGTGTGTGTGTGTGTGTGTGTGTGTATTACAAATAATACCAAGTAACCTAATTTAAGAACAGTATAAGGTTCTGAAAAAAAAAAAAAAAAACTCTAGTAGAGAATGCAAAAGACATGGCAACCAGATATGTGTAACCATATTTAGAATACTGGTTACAGCTGCTCTGCAGAAGCAAGGGGAATGACACTGCAGAAGCAGAGATGAATACAGAAGGAGGAAGACAATATATCTGAGTTTTCTCTTACTTGGTATCTCTCTAGACTCCCCTATTAAAATACAAAATCACATTGGAACCTGCCTAAGTCCCAGGTATCCTTAGACACAGAAAACTCATTGGATTATAAAGTAGCTGAGTAATGTTACTGGAAAGTTGGCAAAGGGAACTTCAGTCCATGTTCTGTTTTGCTGGAGGCCACTTTGGGAGCAATAATCCTATCCCCTTCTCCCCAGGTGGAGTGGAGTCACTGTTTCAGTGCTAAGACCTCGAAGCTGAGGCTTTCAGAATGGCTGGAAGCAAGCATGCCTCAGGAGATTTCCTCCAACTTTTCAGGCTGAAATGTGATTCTGAGATTTCTGTGAAGCTTCAAGCAATGGCCTTCTGAGATTTACTCACCAACAGTCTTTCATCATTTCAAATGTCCAAAATTGATAATCATATCACTCTTCTCTGGCGCTCTTTTCTTCTTAAAAAAGTAATTCTTCCTGACATATGGGCAATGTGTACAGAACAGACTGATTTACAACAGCGTTGCTAATTTAGGGTAACCTTGGTTCATTCTTACATTTGTGTACCTCCAGAAAGAATAAGCTAAGTGGAGAGGCAGGAAGACTGTGCTGCATTTAAATGCTGTCATGAGTAACAGGTGACTAAGTTTGGCCACTGTATTAAAGTTATCTAATGGAACAGATGTCATAGCAGTCTCCTCGGGTGCTGGAGTCCCATGTAAGTCCTTGAGAGCTGCCAGTCTCCAGCCTATATTATAATATCAATGAAATGACTTCTAATACCAGCAAAGGAATGCCTTAGTAACAGGATGGGTGACGCTACCAGTTAGAATGAGGCAGGAAACACCAGCTTCCATCTCCCATGTTATTTTGGTTTCCTGCCATTAAGTGTGGTTCAAATATGGTATGGGTCTTCCAGTAACGAAAATCTCTCACAGTGCTATCCATCTACTTGAGGTTTAGTTGATCCCAGATGTACTCAAGATGACAACTACAAGCCAGGCAGTGGTGGTACATGCCTTTAATCCCAGCACTTGGGAGGCAGAGGCAGGTGGATTTCTGAGTTTAAGGCCAGCCTGGTCTACAGAGTGAGTTCCAGGACACTCAGAGCTATACAGAGAAACCTTGTTTTGAAAAACCAAGCCAAACCAAACCAAACCAAACCAAACCAAACCAAACCAAACCAAACCAAACCAAACCAAACCAAACCAAATAAAATAAAATAAAATAAAATAAAAAATGATGACAACTACAAGTACCTAAAACAACTATCTACCTATACATCTGCATGTCTTAACTAAAGATACTTTCAGCAAGATCTTGCTGGCATATCCAATAGTGTCTGTGTTTGGTGGCTGATTATGGGATGGACCCCCCCGGGGGGGGCAGTCTCTGGATAGTCCATCCTTTCTTCTTAGCTCCAAACTTTTTCTTCCCTATTTTAGGGAGGAATGAAGTATCCACGTGTTGGTCTTCCTTATTCTTTATTTTCTTGTGTTTTGGAGATTGTATCTTGGATATTCTAGGTTTCTGGGCTAATATCCACTTATCAGTGAGTGCAATCAAGTGAGTTCTTTCGTGATTGGGTTACCTCACTCAGGTGGGGGGAGGGTATAGGGGACATTCGGAATAGCATTTGAAACGTAAATGAAGAAAATATCTAATAAAATAAGCGGAAAAAAAAAAAAGAGATACTTAATGGGCAACCCATAGGATGGTTTAACAATTAGCTTAACCGTTTTAGTGTGCAAAATATCCCTCATTTTGTGTTTTCCCCCTTCTGGATTTCCCAATAGCTTGTTCATGAAGTTCTGAGTCTAAAGACAGACATTTTGGAATTAAGGAAAACAGTAGGATTTATCCAAATAACTGAAGGAGGAAGCTAATATAGAATTGTTAAAATATGTTGAATGGTTATGTTTTCAATTGTCTTTAAACAGAAATGAAAGGTATCCCATGGATGGTTTTCATTGTCTATTGCCTGTCCTCCCTCTCTTCCTCCTTTCCATCTTCCCCTTTCATTTTCTAACATTGTCTTCTTTCTACCTTTTTCTTTCATTCTTGACTCTCTCCAACCTCCCTTTCTATTCCCTCTTTTTCTCCTTTCTTTCTTCCCTACTTTCCTTTGCCTTCTTCCCTCTCTTCTTTCTTCTTCAGTTCTAATAAATGATGAATTAGACTACAAAAATTAGGCAACTATGTCTTACATAGTCACATATGTACAGTGCTGACTGACTTTATGCTTATATGTTCAGAACATCAAGAGAGAAAAATGCTACAGGAAGCAGAGTTTATCTCATGTGTTTTATGTATGAGACACAGATCCTTTTATTTTTCACAAATACAAAAATATATTCACAGTATCCACAGTATCTTACTTTCCCTATATTTTTGCCTCATTAAGCCTTTTTTTTTTTTTTTTTGCCTGATATGACAGAGATGTTTGGCTGTAGAGTTGTGGCATAAGTGAGAAAATTGCTAACATCTCCTTTTAATATATACCTACACAGATACCTTCTAATAACCTACTGTTATATTTAACCAACTATACACAGTCTCACTCAATGTAACCCCCAAATAGTGATCTTCATAATATATGGCCACTTGTACAGGGTTTTCCCTGGGTAGCTGAAGGTGTTGTGCTTCCTCAGGTCTTTAGTTTGACCCTGGGCAGCAAAATCCAACTTTGAAGGGATTCTAGAGCTTCTATTGGGAATTTTAGAAAAGCATAATATAGATTATACTTGCAAGTCAAATATGTGGGAAAACTTTTGTTCCCAAGCTTGAAATAATACTGAGAGCAAGTCAGGAACCATGCTATTCCTTGCAGTAATTTTTATAAGGAAGGAGAAAAGCAGCTTTGTGATTTCCTTGGATGCAAGTTGGCAGAGTCCCCAAAGAAATGGCAGGCGGGGCTGGACGCTGTCAGGTGAGCGGTGGAAAAAGACTCAGAAAGAGAAGTGGAGAAACACCAGGAAGAGGAATCCCAGGACAGCTGCTGAGCAAGGAGAATGGACAAACAGATGTGGAAGATCAGTTCTACATTCTCATGTAAGCAATGTATTATGATATGCAGGGAACATAGGTGAAAGTAAGAAAAAAAGAAAAAACAATAAAATCTGCTTGTCAAATTTTGAATATAGTAATAGTTACATATGGGTCTTTATTATATTTTAATAGTGCCTCAAGTATCCTGGGAAAAACAGAACTAGCACTTTAGCTTCTAATTCTAAAATTAAGCATATTTTCAGCAATCTGCAAGAATTTAAATTTGAAGATTTCCTTTGTAAAATGTGTATATTGAACTTCATAAGTATTTAAATGAATTGCTACAAGAAATACATATACACATAAAATATAAGGTGTATCACACATATACACTATATATACCCTTAAAGATATGCATATTCATTCTTTTATATATCAACATTTCTTTGTGTACTAAAGAGCTGAGCTAAGTTGTATATTATATACAAATATCCTGTTATTGTTAACACTGATGAATGCATCTTTGTGATGACTGGCTGCTTTATTGTACTAGGTAATATTCTCAAAAAGATGAGCATAGTATACCTGGAAAAGTTTATAAGAAGCTGTGTAATGTTGGAAAACTGACCCGAGCCTTCTGAAGTGGAGAGGAGAGAATTCTTCAAACCAGAAAATAATGAATCAAGGATGCCCAGTCTGTTCTGTAGACCACCCCTGTGCAAAATAGTAAAACAGTCACTGAATAAAGCATAATTCTAGAATGAGGCAAAAAAGACAATGTGAAAATTGACAACAGTGTCAGTTCATAATTGAGGGTTTTATTTGTTGTTGTTGCTGTTGTTGTTCTTGTTGTTCTTGTTGTTGCTGGTTTATTTGGTTTGATTTGCCTTTCACGTGAATATATAATTCTTAAATTCATTGTTATCCTTTTGTTAATGTTTGTGTCCTCACAGTATACCTTCTGAGGGAATCACATGGGTCTGGGAGTGACTATGGCGTCATAATGTATTTCACACATGAAGTTTCCTGATTAAGAGGATGCCTGTCCTCTTAGAAAAGTTTGTGTTAAAGTATACATGGAGGTGTGACATTATGGCAGTATGGCATTATGGCAGGATAAGACAGTGATTGTGGAAGTAAAGGAAAAGAAGAATAGCCAAAGCAGTTATAGTTCAGATTATAGACACACAACGGATCATTAGGGCCAGATATTAGATGATGCTGGAAATGACAGTGGAGAGAAATACAGTGCTTTAGAAATACTGGTATGTATGGAATATTCACTTCCCTTTTATTAGAACAGGCATTCATAACAGAGTACTTTCTTATTACATTTTAAAAGTTTGCCATTTGTTTATTCTTTTCCCAATCATTCTCTCTCTAAGATTTTCAAAGAAATCAATGTCACAATGCCACTTATCTTTGTTTCTTTTAGCCTTACTCTTAATATTTACTATAAAACAGTTTAAACTCAAGATTATATGCAAATATCTGTGCATCCATTTGGAACATGTTTTATTATTCATTATATAAAGTAGTGCTGACAATACTACCATAACAAAGCTAGGCAGAATTAATATTTAAAAAGATGTCATTCATCCAAAGAAAAATAAAGACATCAAGTTGACTTTCTTTTTTATAGCAACCAAGGTGAGGATTTGAAAATATCTCTGGTCCAGAGATACAAGAGGATTCTAACATCTCTAACATGTAGTTTCTAAATTATGTTCTGACACACACTCACAGTATGTCCTATTATACTCATAGGGAAGAGATAAGACAATCAAAGAAAAAAGGTGTGTGACAAAATGAAGGTGGCATTGTCCTGCTGCATCTGCTCATGCACTCTTGATTATATTTGTACCAAATGAACAAAGAAAACTACAATGGGGAAGAGGGATTCTGACCTAAAGGAGAGGTGTCAAATTATGGCTTCAGCTCGTACTGTGAAGAAGTACTGAGCAGATTTATTGCTAACAAAGAGTTGTAAGTCTCTGACACATCTAAATGAGAAAAAAGTCACATGGATCCTAAAGTGAAAACTGTATTATGCTACTGAATATTCAAATGTAATTGGAGAAGGCAACATATTTAGAAATAGCTGTAATCATGTACAAAAGCCATGTGAGTGGTATCCGTGAATCATAAGACTTACAGAAATTCACAGAACAGTGAAAAGTCTCTATTGCCATGACAGAAAACTTTCAGAATCTTGACAAGAAATTATCTGCCTTTTGAAGGATGAACACAGATTCAGCAGGTGAAAGTAACTGTAAGAAATTTATCTCTTACCCCAAGGACTCTGCTTCTCAATCATTTTTTCTTAAACATAGATTTCTTACAATGTATAAAACCTTACACCACATGTATCAGGATTCTGTCTATCATCTTTCTTTCTTTTTTCCTTCCTTCCTTCCTTCCTTCCTTCCTTCCTTCCTTCCTTCCTTCCTTCCTTCCTTCCTTCCTTTCTTTCTTTCTTTCTTTCTTTCTTTNCCTTCCTTCCTTCCTTCCTTCCTTCCTTCCTTCCTTTCTTTCTTTCTTTCTTTCTTTCTTTCTTTCTTTCTTTCTTTCTTTCTTTCTTTCATTTTCTGTCTACCTATCTCAATCTATCTATGTATCTGTGTATCTATCTATCTATCTATCTATCTATTTATCTATCCATCTATCTATCTATCTATCTAATGTGTATATATTTACAGAAAAGATTGTACATACATCATAGATGCCCATTGTCTCACACTTTAGCATTTGTGGAATACATATCTATTATCATGGAATCACATTTGTTAAAAATATTGTTTAGGGACTTCAGAATGTTTTTATTGGTATCCCTGGAAATAAAGACTCATCCCTGAGATCTGGCATCATTTAACTGGAAAGAGTGGCTCCTTAATTATGAGTAATTTGACAAGTGAGTACAACTTGAGCTCATGGATATTAGGTAAATTCTGCAGTATGTCTGAATGCTGCAGAGAAAACCTGCTATTCTTTGGGGCCAAGTTAGAGACAAGGTCAGTATCTCATAATGTCTCCCTGACCATGGAAAGCAAACTTAGTTGAGTACTTGTTTAGAACCACATCTAACAGACTATGGATGGTGTTAGCTATTAAAAACCTTTTGTATGAACATCAAATGTACGTGATGGTAACATTGTCTACAGCTAATAGAGAATGAAAGAGTTACTTATTTCCCTTTTTGTTCCCTACTTCGACTCATATGTGCTAATGCCATATGAGTCCTCAGTTTTACATTTCATGTAAAGTTTGAGACTAGATGTGACAAGTTCTTTGTCTACCCTGGCAGGTCCTTCTAGAGTTCTCAGGCATCACTTGGATCACCTGGCTACCTTTGCTCACTCTATGAACAATGTTTCTTCATCCAAATTCTGCTTCATCTTGTTTTTTTTTTTTTTTTTTTTCCTCCTCCTTTTTAATTTTTTTTTTTTTTTTTTGGTCTTTACTCCATAGCCTCAGCTGCTTGGGATTCACTTTATACTTTATAGAGCAGACTGGTCTTGAATTTGACATGATCCCCCTCTCTCCTGCCTGCTTGGATTACACTGTATCATCCCATTCAGCTATAGGATTGGGGGTACAAAAGCACAGAACTTTCTAGTCTTCACCAATTTTAACAATGTCTGTAGTACTTGAGAATAGATCACTTGATTTCTGGATAGTATAAATAGTGCATGTATAAACAAGTACAGAATGATGGTCAATAAACTGAATTCAGACGTACTTGCAACTGTACCTTGGAAACCCTGTGCTACTCTGCCAAGTTAGGTTAGGCATGAAATGCTGTTCCCCATTCATGACTTTCCTAGAGTCTTCCTGATTGAAGCTCCCTCTCAAAGGACTTCAGACCTCTAATAGTCATTTGGGTTTTATTTGCATTATTTTAGTTTTTAATTAATAAATAATTAATTTTTAGAAACTGCTTCTTTTTTATTTCCAAATAAAAATATATGTTTGAATTTAATATCCAACCTACGATAGGTATACCAACACCAATACAGGCATACCATAGGGATCTTAGTACCCATCTAGTAAAGAACTGTATTTCTATTAGCATACATGAAAATCTGTACTATTTTACATTAACTGATAAAATTCATATAAACTGTGAATTTGAGATGGCACCCTGGCTAAATAGTCAGGAAAAAGAGAAAAATGTAAGGGATGCAGTAGTTTAAAGAACATCAAAGGTCATTTTCTACTATGTTAAAATCATGCCAGGAATCCAACTTTGGAGGCTTTTCTGATATCTTTCTTGTCTCATTGATGAATTCGAGGATGGAACCAGCAATTCCAATCTGCTAAGCTACCTCACCAGTCTATGTTTCCTTCCTTATTTTCAAAGTCTTAACATGAGTCGTATGTGTGTGGAGGACTTAAATCCCTAGCCTCTGTAAGCATCTGGTAGGAACAGAAAATCGGGATAGCACACATCTCATCATACCTGGAAAAGATCTTGAACTGATGTACAACCATTTCCAAGATCTTATTTGGCAGACTATTGCCACATTGCCACACATAGCAGCAAAAGAATATAGAGAGTGTTTTCCACTGGAAAGCTGTGTGTCTGGCTGTTCAGTCACTAAAAATTCAATAGATAGTAGACATTTGCTACACAGCCTCATCTTCAACGCATGCAATCAGTGCTTGGAAATAACACCAGCCAGGCTTTAAGCTCAGCTATTAGTGTTCTTCAGTTGTAAGTACATTTGAATTTGATTTATTAATTTATTATTATATATAATTGCATATTCATAGTTTATTTATAATATACATAATTTATTTATTAAATGATTACTGATTTCCTCAGATGATGTCAGTGGTTTCACATAGGAATACTAAGTTGCTTTAAAGTGTAGTTTCACAGAGCCGTGTTTTACCCAGAGGAAGAAATGTGGCAACAAAATCAAACTTCATATTGCCTGTTTTTTCTTCATATGCAGTATCTAAATATACCTTGGAGAAGTTACTTTTATGAAACATAGTCATATATAATGTTTATTGAAAATTCTACCCAATTACATTTACATTTCAATAACTTCTGTTTCTGTCTTCTTACAATAACATCTGGGTGGTATATTTTATACATATACTTTACTTCATGATGAAGGCTCAACTTTTAATAGTGAGTACACAGTTTTTTAAGGTCCCATTTTACTGGGATATTATTGAGAGAATGCAAAATATATAACCTAGCTTTTAGTGGCATTTGCCATGCTTTAGAGCTTATGTAATCATCATAGAAAAGGTAAAAATCTCCACTTAGAACTTCTTTATGTCTTGAGTTGACATATAGATAATATTTTTGAGTGTTTAAAATATGATATAGTAATTGAGTAGAATACAATAAAACAACACAGGAACAAAAGACCCTTGCTTTAATTTCATCTTATTTTCTATGGGCTATGGGGAAATAAAATAAAATGAACCACATATTACAATCAGCTTATGACAGGCATTCTTCAGTCAAGACAACAGAGTTCATATCCATTAAGTTATCAGTGTGCTAATATCCGCTTCTCAGTGAGTGCATATCTAGTGACTTCTTTTGTGATTGGGTTACCTCACTATGGATGATATCCTCCAGATACATCCATTTGCCCAAGAATTTCATAAATTCATTGTTTTTAATAGATGAGTAGTACTCCATTGTG
>NC_034604.1:24429181-24442626 GCF_900095145.1 Mus pahari | reverse complement strand
GTCACTTAGGAGTTTGAAATAAATGTATTGCATTCTTTGAGCACTACAATTGTAGCCCTAAATTATATGGAGATGAAAGAAAGAGAGAGAGAGAGAGAGGCAATGAAAGAAAGAAAGAAAGAAAGAAAGAAAGAAAGAAAGAAAGAAAGAAAGAAAGAAAGAAAGAAAGAAAGAAAGAAAGAATTTGCTTCTATTTTAAGTATAAAAAACTGGACTGGATATGGTCAAGTGAGTTGATTCAGATGAGTTTGCATAAATATGTCCTGATGTTAGATTTGATTTTTTTATGCATGCATACATGATGTCTTCTATGAAGGGGATGATTTGCAACTTTTGGCTATTGGCACAATATTATGCCCTGTAATGCATGCAACAGTGCAGCAATATCGTCTTTAATATACTGATCCCAGTACTTTGATCCGAATACCAAGAAGTAGGGTTACCTTAGACTTTAATGACACTTAGTTTTTATCTTTATTAAATGTGAACATTTTGGTACTTATAAAACACAGATTAATATGGAGGCTGTTGAGTTAACTCAAAAGAATCAGATGCATGACTACAACTACTGTAAATGCTGTTTAAAATATATTGCTTTAAAAACAGCCACAGTCATAGAGAGGAGATATAATGGTGTTGATCCAGGGACACAGGAGGAATAGGGAAGCATGGTTAATAAGTAAGAAATTCAATTGATTGGGGGCTTTCATTATCTACATATATTTTTTATAATGTTAAACATGTCTTCATTACATATTATACAAAATAAACAGAGCAGGCCAAGGGCACCACCTTCCAAAATTCATACCCTCACATCACCTATGACTACGCATTCATATGTCTCCATCCATCACCCCAGCAGCACTATGCAGAAAAATGATTTTCATAAAAATTTTCAATTTTCCATCTTAAGAGACTTTATAAAGGTGTGTGTGGAAGTATTTCTTCTTCTTCTCCTCCTCCTCCTCCTCCTCCTCCTCCTCCTCCTTCTTTCTTTTGCATTTAAACTGCTCTTTAAATTACTCACTTTCAATAGTTAATTCTGGCCCTGAATGTGATGGCATTCCTTACACAGAATGCACTAGTTTTAACCCTTTCTTCTTTAATTAGCTCTTGCTCTTCTTTCATCCTCTACTCAAGTACTAAATTGCAACCCACCATAAAATAAAGCCCTTCTCTTCTGGCTTTCTGACCTTTATGTAATTAATTCTAAACATTTTGATCAAAGTAATGGTCAGAAGTTAGTTTCTGTTTTCATTTGGAAGCTAAATGATGGATAGGAATGTTGACAGTGAATTGAATAAACCAGATATCAAAGAGACTGGAATTATTTCAAAACTGCTCAATTGATGCAAAACAGTTTTGCATATTTACAGGCCTTTGTCTGCTCTACTGAATATTGTAGAACTTTTTACACACTGCTTATTTAATCCTCTGATGTAAACAAAAGTTAAGGTTTTTTTTTTTTTTTTTTTTTTTTTTTCACATTTACTCTACTATCTGACAGAAATTTGAGAGTGAATGTCAATTATTTTGGGAAGGCCACTATCTAAAATAATGCCAAGTATCTCAATTAGTAGTACAGCCATAGCAAGACACATTCTTTTCTTCCATTCATTGATCAAGATACATTTCCAAAATGTTTATTTAACAATCACCACAGAGCTATAGATAAGCCAATTGTACTGAGAAACAGAGAAGGTAAAACTCACAATATACTGACCACTTGAGAGATTAATTACCTTTTTTGTGCATATTTGGCCTGTTCCTATCATTTAAATTTTACAATTATTTACAGTGGACAGAATTTGATCATTTCTTTTTCTTTCAGCTCTCTCTCTCTCTCTCTCTCTCTCTCTCTCTCTCTCTCTCTCTCTCTCTCTCTCTCTCTCTCTTGTCTCCCATATCACATTATTTTATATAAATGAGTTGGGAAAGAAGTTTGTCCCTGATTTTATGTGGTTTATACTTTAATAGTGGAGAATAAGGCTAAGGATATCATTTAAGAACTCAAAAAGATTAAAGGTAATTTCGTTGCCTCTCCTACCTTCTAGTCAGAACAATCTTCTGGTGAAAAGAGCTGGGTTTCAACTTAGATTCTTGAATACGGGTATGGAGGTCATCTTGACCCTAATGCTAAGTGATTCTGCTGGCTCATTCAACACAGGAAAGATTATGAATATGAAAGAAAGGAATATGACATATATTATCAATTTACAGGGATACCTCGATTTGATTATGCCAATCACTTCAATTTTACTGAAGAGCAAAGTAACTAATATCCAGAAGTTATGCTTACCAGCTCATTATTTCACTGAAGCAAAGCCAGCTGCCATTGACCCAAATAAATGCTTGGTTTGAGTGTGAAATATCCCCACAAATTTTAGTGTTAGTGGGAACCCTGGTTCCTAGAGGTTTTGTGTAGCTTTCACCTATCTGGGAATGTGGCTTATGTAGCAGTGGTTGGTTTTGGTGGGAGGGTATATATTATTGAGGTTGTGATCCACTTCTTATTTCTGACAGTTCTCCATTTCTTCATCTTTGTAAAATGTGGACAAGTTATGCTAATAGCTCCATCCGCCACAGACTGAATTTCGTTAGTGGACAAACCTTCCTCTCCGTAATGAATTAGAAACCATCGACCCAAATAAATGTTTTTTCATTTAAGTTGCTTCTCACAGATGTTTGGTCACAAGGGGAGAAAAAGTAGCCAACAGGATAGCTATCTATTTTTCAAATGCATCCTAGTTTTGTACAGAATCCCTTTAGAGGTGTCTGTGAAGGTTGCTTTTCTCCACACTGTGGGCCTTTGTCATGCAGAATCATGGAGACACTCTTCTGAAATGGCCCACGCTTTCCTTGTTCGAGAATTAGTTCATTTGTGTTTTGAGATTATAATGTAATTACATAATTTCAATTCCCCCTTTCCTCACTTAAATCCTCCCATATTTTACTTGCTGTGTTTCAAATGCATGACTTCTTTTATTCATATTATTCTATTTTTACATGTATATACGTGCATGTATGGGTGTACACAGATTCACACATACAACTAAATCTATATGATGTTTTTTTTTTTGTGTGTGTGTGTGTGTGTGTGTGTGGTTTTTTCGAGACAGGGATTATCTGTATAGCCCTGACTGTCCTGGAACTCACTCTGTAGACCAGGCTGGCCTCGAACTCAGAAGTCTGCCTGCCCCTGCCTCCCAAGTGCTGGGATTAAAGGCATGCGCCACCATGCCCAGCTAAGTCTGTATGATTTTATCTTCATGTGTATTTGTGTATTTTCAGGGTTGACCATTTAGTATTGGGTTGTATATTCTTTCCTGGGCAAAACGATTCCTCGTGCTTTCAAGGGTCTCCTTTTGCCTATAGTCTTCTGAGCTGTGTTGAGGATTTGTGATCTTTCCCTGGTAAGTGCTTGCTTGTCTGTGGTGGTCCTTGTTCAGCTCCTCTTTAGCAAGCCCAGTTAATAAGATTTTGAGGATTTAGTGTCAGACATTTCAAGTAGACACAATCTCAGAGCAAAATGCCTGCTCCTCTAACTCATGTAACCTTCAGGCCCTCTTCTACAATGTTCTCTGAGGCATATGGGTTTTAGGTGAGAATTCCTGTATTTCATTTTTGAGCTGATTTTCCTTTCACATGTAGAGAAGTTGAGTCACAGAATGATGAAAGGTGAGTGGGAATCTAAATCTACAGTGTCTTCTAAATGTATGCTTGTGGTCTTCTGGCTAGGTCAGAATGAAATGATCTGGCTCCATGGTTTGTTTTAACTGTAATCTTTAAATTATTTGGAGAACTTCATACACGTACTCTGTGTACTGATTTTGCTCACCCCCGTGTCGCCATGCCAACTCTTGCCAAGTCTGCCCCCAACCTCTCTCCAAGCTTTATATTCTTTTTCAATGTTTCATATCCCATAGAGTCTAATTACTGCTATGTAATATACTCATGGGCCAAACAAAAAAATCTTGTAAAGGAAGATGTTTGTGAAATAGCAAACCTCTGTGTGTTCCAAGAAAGATTTGGCATCTTTGTTTCTTTTAGAGTGTTAAAACATGTGGCTATATGGCACTGGACATTAAATTAATTTGAAAGTTGAGATGAAGTATGTTGTGTGACCAAAGAAAAGATGCAGATTTCACAACTAGTATTTATTAAACAGAGTAGTAGGACCACACAAATAAGAAATAGGGGTATAAGCTGATGATTCCTGGAGCATAAGGGTAAGAGCCTCAAACCCAATGGCAAGGAAAGAGTAAATACAGACAAACTATGAACAGTTGAGCTACAGAAAAGCTATTGGCTCCTAGCTAGGAAATTGTATAAATATCCAAATTTTTGAAAGCTTCAACTCTTCTTTATTTTATCTCATTTTAATGTTTTTAGGTAATAATATAATAACAATATCTCTCTTTTGAAATTTCTCTCTCCAGATCTTCTCATATCTGCCTCCAACAGTCACCTTCAAAATCAGAATCAGGGTCTTCTTTTTTTCAATAATTTTTATGGTATGCAAACACACACAATATATATAAAACTTTCAGATTTATCAAGTGGAAGTTACTATTCTTGACTGCTTATTGCCCTGCAGATCCTGGTCTATGGGCTTCCGACTTTATTCTCTGTTGTAGTCACAATAAATTAATAAACAAATTTTGAGACATTCTGGGCTTTTTTTCTATTTTGTTTTCCAATATATTTTTTGGCTTTTTCTTTCTTTTCTTTCTTTTTCCTTTATTCCACTGTGTACTTCCTCTCCAGGACTTCATTGAAAGAGGCTTTGGGGGTAAACAGTAACAATCAGAGCACTCAGGAGGTGAAACAAGAGAATTACAAGTTCAGGGGACATCCTTAGTTGCATATAGACTTTGAGGGCCACATACATTTCATGAATCCTTTTCAAGAGGAAATGCAGGAGGTATTCAAAGAGCTTGTTTGGTAGTATTCCGTTGTATGCAAAGAGTGTTTCACGTATACAAAAACCATACATTTAAATAATTACTCAAACAGTGCTAGAAAAAACATGTATTGTGGGTATATTTTCCTTTGGATATCATTTAACAAGAGTGAGCATTCACAGGTCTGTCTGTCAATCAAATGTGGATGTGGTTTATTTTAATTAGGGAAGCAGTGCCTAGAGACTAGCCTTTCAGGGTTGCATATTATTTCAGAAAATATTCCCAAATGCATCTTTTCAAGTGGGAAATGTTTGTGCCATCTATATAAGGACAGATAATCACAGTGGTTATGTTTTCAAATATTACATGCCATTCTGATGCATTCCAGCTGTTTACATTTAGTAAAGTAAATGTACCTATATTGGATAGCAAATCATCTAAAATTCAAAAGTAAGCTTTGATTAGTTAAGCATTCTCTACTTTATTTATTTAATTCTTTTTTCTATTTTTTATTGGATATTTTCTTTATTACATTTCAAATGTTATCTGCTTTCCTGTCACTTCTACTGGTACCCAAGGAATCCCACTATCCCATCCATCCTCCTCCTGCTTCTATGTGTCTATTCCCCTACTGACCCACCCACTCCCACCTCCTTGCCCTGGAAATCCCTAGGCTGGGGCATCAAGTCTTCACAGGAACAAGGGCCTCTTCTCCCATTGATGCCCCAAAAGGCCATTCTCTGCTACATATGTGGTCAGAGCCATGGGTCCCTCCATGTGTACCCTTAGGTTGATGGTTTAGTCCCAGGGAGCTCTGCGGGGGTCTGGTTGGTTGATACTGTTGTTCTACCTATGGGTCGCAAACCCCTCAGCTCTGTCAGTCCTTTCTTTAACTTTGACATTGGGGACCCTGTGCACAGTCCAATGATTGGCTGCAAGCATCCATGTCTGTATTTGTAAGGCTCTGACAGAACTTCTCAGGAGACAGCTATATCAGGCTCCTGTCAACATGCATTTCATGGCATCCACAAGAGTGTCTGGGTTTGCTGACTGTATATGGGATGGATCCCCAGGTGAGTCTGTCTCTGGATGGCCTTTCCTTCAGTCTCTGCTTAGCACTTATCTCAGGGGAAAATTTCCTGAACAGAACACCAATGGCTTATGCTCTAAGATCAACAATAGACGAATGGAACCTCAGAAAATTGCAAAGTTTCTGTAAGACAAATGACACTGTCAATAGAACAAAAAGGCAACCAACAGGTTGAAAAAAGGTATTTACCAATTCTACATTCAATTGTCAGCTAATATCTAATATATACAAAGAACTCAAGAAGTTAGATACCAGAGAATCAAATAACTCTATTAAAAATGTGGTACAGAGCTAAGCAAAGTATTATCATCTGAGGAATGTTGAATGGCTGAGAAGCACCTAAAGAAGTGTTCAACATCCTTATCAATTTCCTCATCAGGGAAATGCAAATTAAAACAAGCCTGAGATTTCACCTAACTCCAGTCAGAATGGCTAAGATCAAAACCTCAGGTGACAGCAGATGCTGACGAGGATGTGGAGAAAGAGGAACACTCCTCCATTGTTGGTGGGATTGCAAGTTGGTACAACCACTCTGGATATCAGTCTGGTAGTTTCTCAGAAATTTGGACATAGTATGATCTGAGGACCCAGCTATACCACTCTTGGGCATATACACCAAAATATGTTCCAATGTAGCTGTTAGCAGCCATGGAGAACGGGGTTTATCTGGAAGGAAAACTGGGGATGGAATTAAAAAGAGTGGATGGGAGAAATAAAGAGCCAAGACTAAGTTCTCTGATCAAGGCTCAAACTTTAATGTACAGCTCTGAATCTATGTGGGAAAACCCATCTCTTTGCTTCTGCTGGGTTCTGTTGCTTGTTTCTTCAGCAGCTTAGCAGGAGGCCAGTTCTCAATTCTCAATTCTCTGGCAGGAAGATGTAAATTTATCTCCAGTGTCTTTGTTTAGCCAACTCAAGGCTGAGGGAAGGGCACACTCCAACATATAACAAGAACACAGGCTCCACTATGTTTATAGCAGTCTTATTTCTAATAGCCAGAAGCTGGAATGAACCCAGATGTCCTTCAATTGAGGAATGGATACTGAAAACTGTGGTCCATTTACACAATGGAGTACAACTTAGCTATTAAAAACAATGACTTCATGAAATTCTTTGGAAAATGGATGGAACTAGAAAATATCATCCTAAGTGAGGTAACCCAATCACAAAAGAACACACATGGTATGTACTTACTGATACTTGGGTATTAGCCCAAAAGCTCAGAATACCCAAGATACAATTCACAGACCACATGAAGCTCAAGAAGAAGGAAAACCAAAATGTGTAACATTTGGTCCTTCTTAGAAGGTAGAACAAAATATTTATTTGATTCTTAAAATGATCTTTTGTGTGTATTACAGAAATAGGTTAGCTTGTAAAACAGTAGCTGCTCTTATATAGGACTTAGGGTTGATTAACCTGACAGTTCACAACTATCTGTATCTCTAGATCCAGGGAATTTGATACCCTCTGCAGGATCCAGGCACACATAGTGTGCACAAAGATATATGTAAGCAAAAAAAATCCATGCACATAATATAATAATATTAAAATACAAATAAATACTTTTAAATAATATTGCTTCTATTTTCTGCAGTATGTCAGTAACTGAGCATAAAGATTGAATGAATTACCAAACAACCTAGACAGATACTGATAAAGCTAAATTAGAAAACTGAATAGTTAATTTGAGGTCCAAATTAGTAGTTCCTACCTAGACATATTATCTTCAGAAGAGATGATCCTGTGGTCTGTATTACTAATTGTAGTGTGAGGTTATGATGTAGAATTTAAATGTAAAGACAGAAAAGAAGAGAGATTTTTCTACACGTAATAAGCATTCAGCTGACATCGAGACACTTCAGGGGTGGAAGGAAACAGTGCTACATAGAGAGCTTTCATTTTGAAAATTCATTTTCTCTTCCAGTGCAATGAATTCCTGGTTTATTACTCCATCTCTGCAGTAAATTCATGGATGATGGATCCATAATGAGAGATAAAAGGAAATTAGGTTAATAACAATGTCTCTCACTAACTTAATGTTCTTTACATCTCAAAATATTTTCTGTCATAAATGCTAGGAAGAAAATACTTTAGTAAAGTTGCCAAGATAGATTCTCAGTGTTTTAACCCAAATACTAGTTGAGTGACATTATTTTGTTCACTGAATGTATTGGGAATATCACATACACCATATCCATATATACCTGTGCCCTGAAAGAGCCCTACCACTTCAACTCAAAGCAAGAAAATAGGAGCTATTCAACTGAACCATGTACCTGCATGCATCACATGAATCACATGAAGTACCTTTAATTCGAAGGTGAGGAGACTAATGTATTTACGAAAGCAGACTTGCTACACCAGCAGTTAGTGAAGGCAGAATGAGGAAGCAGATAGCTTGTCTGAAGCTATGATAACAGGGGCAAGCAAATCTTCTGACATCTAATATGATCCTGTCCCTCTCAGTGGTAGGCAGGCATCTGTGCTATATGGGTGTGCCGCTGTGTCGCTCCTCAGCTTTTACAAAAAGAAGCCATATCCTCATGCCATTAAACTCGTTTTTCTTTTGCTCCATGGCTTATGTGAAAGCTTTTATCCTCATTGTATCACAGGATATCTCAATCCACCATTGGGAAGCACTTTGATCTCCTTGGAAGAAAAGTGCTGCTTAATTGGGAAATGTTATTCTATAGCTATCATTATATGCAGTAGCACAACTTTACAGTTAATGCATCTTAATATTACCACTGCTGACATACTTCACTTTTCCCTTCTTAACTGGCTTAACAGCTGATTTAGAAGTATTGGAGGCAAGTTATTGGAAATTGGATTCAGAGTCTCTTGCTTCAAGGTCTTTATTGTCCAATGCACAACGATATTGCCCCATGTTGAATGGTGTTTTAGTAGCATCAATACTAACCTCACAGCGTTCACAATCCTGCAACATTATCCACCAGATTTACTTGTGAGAAAAGATCAATTTGCAGAAATGTAACTCTACCCAGATTTAATGATTAGACCATCTCTACCTGCAAATATAATTTATTTCACTAATTGTATTCCATGTCCTATCTTTGTAAAAAAGACATTTACCATTAAATTGCTTAATCTGTACTTTTAAGGGCAATAGCGTGTGTGATATATTCTTTTAGATTTCCACTGATCGTGGCTGGCTCTGCTGACAAGTAATTGCAAAAGCATATCTCCTTTCTCAGAGGTAGGCATTCATTTCTGGTTTTTCATCTCTTGATGAGAAAGGCAGTAATGTGTATAAAATTCATTAGGTGTTCCTCCAGCTTTAACTATCTAGCTGCACAGTTCTTTTTCACATTAAAGAATCTTCCATTCCTTCTCCTGTCATCGTCTCCATCATCATATTCCCCACTTTTGACCACACAGGTATGTCTATTTGCTCATCATATACAGTAACATTTATGAGACTCAAGTATTTTCATAATAATTTTTCAGTGGGATAGAAAGGAAAAACATAACAAAGAAGGTGGATCTTTGTGAGTTCAAATCCAGCCTGTGTTACACAGTGACTTACATAAAAGCCAGCGCTATGGAGCCAAAAAAAAAAAAAAAAAAAAAATGGAACTAAATTTTCAATGAGCAAAGGAGACAAATAACTGTATCAACTCCCCACATACAGCTATTCTTGGGAGATGTTTATTATACTTGAAAGGGTACCTTTTCTTTCTGTTCTAGGGAGAAAGAAGTAGGGATATGGGAAAAATTATGAGTCACCAGGCATTGCTTCATTTAAAATGTTTTAAAGTATAGTCTATGGATAAATGTACTCTACAGATAACTAGGACCACACCTTGTCAAAAAGAGGTGATTTAGGCTCACCTAGGAAACAAGGAAGCATGCTTGAAGATATCTGGGAGTGTGTTTTAAAAGGGAGTTAATAAAAGGGAGATTCTTTCTTAATATGGCCTCTCTTGGACTTGAGTCCTATACTAAATAAATAAATGATGAGAGAGAGAGAGAGAGAGAGAGAGAGAGAGAGAGACAGAGACAGAGACAGAGACAGAGAGACAGAGAGAGAGACAGAGAGTTGGGACTCAGAATCCATCTGTTTCTTCTGCCTTCTTTAAGATCCATGTGAACAGCTGCCTAAATTTTTTTTTAAATTAAAAAAAAATACAGGGGGAGTATATAAAAAAAAAGTGCTACCTCATAATCCTTTCATCATGCCTTCTGTACCATGATGGTGTTTAACCCTTGAAAACAAAACACAAAATTTTTTCATTAAGTTAATTTTGCCAGGCATGTTTTTCATAACAATAAGAAAAAGTAACTAATGCATTCCTGGAAGAAAAAAAAAAAAAAAACGGGAAGGAGAAGGAACAAAAAGGTTTTGTCTAACACATATATAGTTAGATAGATTTTTACCACAAATTAAAATGCAGGATGTGCCAGTCCACAAAGGGCCTAAATTAATACTATTCTACACTATATGAAGAGAAATCTACAAATGTAAGCTCTAAACTTGAAGTACAAATTATACATCGGGCTGGTGAGATGGCTCAGTGGGTAAGAGCATCCGACTGCTCTCCCGAAGGTCTGGAGTTCAAATCCCAGCAACCACATGGTGGCTCACAACCATCCGTAACAAGATCTGACGCCCTCTTCTGGTGTGTCTGAAGACAGCTACAGTGTACTTGCATATAATAAATAAATAAATCTTAAAAAAAAAAATAAATTATACATCATTAAAGGCCAACTGAGAAGACTATCTCTGTAGCAAGAGTGGAAGGTTTCATACCTAAAGCCTGGAACACATACGTAGAAGATAAACAATGATTTTCCTTGAAATGGTAATTTTCTCCTTAATTAAAGTTACTATCGATAATGAGGGGATAAAATGTAGGATAACTCATCCAAAGTGCTGAACAACACTTACTCAAATGGTTGACTTATGGTTTCTGTCCTACTAGCTCTGTAATGAGACATGGAAGCTTGGTGGAACTGGTGTTGTATTCAGTAAAACATCATACTTACAACTCTTAGCCTTGACTTCAACTACGTCTTCTATGAATGGCTAAGTATGCCCTTTACTAGGTGTGAAGGCTCAAACAAATCACTTCCCCATCTTAGCTGAAGGAGGAAAGTACCTGTGCCATCTCAACTACTGAAATCTGTCATTAAACATTTACAGGTCATCATGTTTTCCCAAGTAACTTTGGACCACAGGCACACAATCTTAAGTATGGATTGTTCTTCTGTTTCTTATCATTCATATTCTCTAGTTCTCCCTCTTTTATTCTCTCTTTGCTTTATAGATCATGATAAGATCAACAATACCCAAATGAGACCTCATAGATTTTCAAAGCTTTAGCAAGGAAACAACATGGTCATTAGGACAAAACCGCAACCAACAGATTGGGAAAAGGTCTTTACCAAGCCCAAATCTGAGAGAGGAATAATATCCAATATATACAAAGGACTCAAGAAGTTAGACTCTAGAGAAACATATAACCCTATTTAAAAATGGGGTACAGAACTAAACAAAGAGTTCTCAATGATGGAATCTCAAAGGGCTGAGAAGCCTAAAGAAATGTTCAACATCCTTAGTCATCAGGGAAATGGAAATCAAAACAACCCTGAGATTCTACCTCACAAGAGTCAGAATGGGTAAACTCAAGAACTCAGGTGACAGCAGATGCTAACAACCATGTGGAGAAAGAGGAACCTCTTCCATTGCTGGTGGGATTGCAATCTAGAACAACCACTCTGGAAATCAGTCTGAAAGTTCCTCAGAAAATTGAACATAGTATTACCTGAGAACCCAGCTATCCCACTCCTGGGCCTATACACAAAACATGCTCCAACATATAACAAGGACACATGTTCCAATATGCTCATAGCAGCCTTATTTATAATAGCCAGAAGATGGAAAGAACTTAGATGCTCTTCAACAGAAAAATGGATTTAAAAAATGTGGTCCATGTACACAATGAAGTACTACTCAGCTATTAAAAACAATGACTTCATGAAATACTTAAGCAAATGTATGGAACTAGAAAATATCATCCTGTGTGAGATGACCTAATCACAATAGAACACACATGGTATGTACTCACTAATACATGGACATTAGCCCAAAAGCTGAAAACACCCAAGATACAATTCACAGACCACATGAAGCTCAAGAAGAAGGAAGACCAAAGTGTGGATGCTTTGGTCATTCTTAGAAGGAGGATCAAAATACTCACTGAAAAAAATATGGAGATGAAGTGTGAAGCAGAGACTGAAGTAAATATCATCCAGAGAATGCCCCACCTGGGGAATCCACCCCGTATACAGTCACCAAACCCAGACACTCTTATGGATGCCAAGAAGTGCATGCTGACAGGAGCCTGACATAACTATCTCCTGAGAGGTTCTGCCAGTGCCTTACAAATACAGAGGCAGATGCTTGCAGCCAACCATTGGACTGAGAATGGGGTCCCCAGTAGAGGAGGTTGAGAAAGGACTGAAGGAGCTGAAGGGGTTCCCAACCCCATAGGAAGATCATTTATATTAGCAACCAGAACCCCCAGAGCTCCCAGGAACTAAACCACCAACCAAAGAGTACACATGGATGGACCCATGGCTCCAGCCACATACGTAGCAGAGGATGGCCTTATTGGGCATCAGTGGGAGGAGAGGCTCTTGGTTCTATGATGGCTTGATGTATAGTTTAGGGGAATGCCAGGGTAGGGAGAGGTGGGTGGCTGAGGGAACACCATCATAGAAGCAGGGGAAAGGGGATGGGATAGGGGCATTCAGAGTAAAACTGGGAAAGCGGCTAACATTTGAAATGTAAATGAGAAAATATCCAACAAAATTTAAAGAGAGAGGAGAGAGAGAGAGAGAGAGAGAGAGAGAGAGAGAGAGAGAGAGAGAGAGAAACATGTGCCTCCTTGCCTATTAAGGCAACTCAGTAAAAATGAAAGAATGTCAAAAGCAGTCTACAGAGCCAGAGACAAACCCTGCTCCTACTACTAGGATTTCCAAAATGTCCGAATGTAAACAACCACAGCAAGTATGCCGAGGGCCTGGTACAGATCCATGCAGGCAGTATGAATATCACTTCTATCTGTGAGCCATTTGAGCCATGATTCAGTGGGCCTGGTTCCCTGATGTACCCATACCTCTGTCACCTACACTGCTCTACCTCCCTCTACAAGGTTCTCCAAGCTCTGTCTGATGCATGGCTTTGGCTGTGAGTATCTAGAAAGCCTCTCTGATGTCCATTATGCTAGGCATCACTCAATCTATGAACATAATAGCATATCATTAGAAATAATTTCAGGCCTCAGTGGGAGAAAATACATCTAATCCTGCAGAGACTCAGGGCACCAGGGTAGAGGAGAAGGGAATTGGGGGACGGACCCTTTGAGGTAGGGGAACAGGAATGGGGTACTGTGATGTAAATAAATAAATGTTATTTCAATTAC
>NC_034604.1:24385836-24429170 GCF_900095145.1 Mus pahari | reverse complement strand
CTCTCTCTCTCTCTCTCTCTCTCTCTCTCTCTCTCTCTCTCTCTCTCCCTCTCCCTCTCCCTCTCTCTTTCTTTCTTGCTACCAGTTGTCTTTGGCTCTACCTTAGTTCTCTAGGGCATCCAGCTTTCTCTTGCTGGCCATCCAGGAATTACCGGACCTAAGATCCTCCATGTGGCTTGGCCTTCAAGTTAGACAAGTCATTTGTTAGCTATTCTCACAGGCTATGAGTCACTCCTGCCCCAGCACTTCTTGCAGGACTGGTGAGGTATAGGTTAAACATTTCATGGTTGGGTTGATGTCCTGCTTCCACCCCTGGGAGCTTGCCAGTTAACTGAAGATGGCCAATTCTGGTGCTATATTCTCTATTACTAAGAGTATTCGAAAGGGCTACCTTCTTATGTTCCAGAAAGAATCCCTAAATGCACGCCCTTCCCAATTCCAGTTGTCTCTCCATAACCTGTTCCCATGCCCATTCTACCTGTTAAAATGCTAAATCTATTCTTTTTCTTCCTCCCATGGAGATCCATCCATACATTCCTCCAAGAGCTTTCTTTGATGCCCCTCCTCCCCCACCCTCTCTCTCCCTGCTGCTTGGTTGGGGATAAGATGCAAGCTCTCAGTTAATTCTCCAACACCATGTCTGCCTGCCTGCTGCCAAACTTTCCACCATAACTGTCATGGATTCACACTCCAAAACTGTAAGCAAGTCCCAATTAAATCCTGTATTTTATAAGTAGCTTTGTTCACGGTGTTCTTCACATGAATAGAACAGTAACCAAGACAGATGATAAAGACTTTACAAGATGAATATAGAACATATTTGTAGAGGAAGTATGCTTTTGCAGATTATGAAACTAAAGCTCATAATATAAATATAGTGTTCAATATCATAATAAATTGATAGTAAATGTAATTATTGCCAACTTGAATTAATCTGGATCATTCTAGAGTAATACAATTTTACTTGTGATGAAAATTTCATGGGTCATGGAAGGCTACCACCTCCTCTTTCTCCTTTTATCTCATGTAATAATAAGTACTAAGGACATTGGGTAAAAGAGAATTATTGGGCCTTCAAGAACACTCATCAACTGAAGAAGCTTGCTGCTAAGGCTAATGACTTGGGTTTATCCCTGGGAATGACATGACAGAAAGGTTGTATCCATCACACATGCCACAGTATGTATTTGCTCCTCTCATTAATTTCCAAATAAATAAAAAATATGTAAAAAAAAAATAAAGGAACACCATGATCTAACATGATATAATACGTTTTTGACATTTTTTCTAATAATTAAGACTGCCAAAAATATTATTATAAAAATTGTTATGCTCACTAGTGTTTATTGAACATCTAGTCATTCAATGTCAATTATAAGAAATTTAAATGTACTTATTCCAATTTTCACATCAGTGAAATGAGGTAGAGAGTGAAATTTTACATTTTACTAATGAGGAGTCATAATTCGTTGTGAGGCTCCACTCTGACATCTTGTATCTGGAGCATCCAAGCACCAGGCCACATGTGTCTTTCACTGTTGGATATTCAACATGTTCAGGACTGTGATAGGAAAGCACGGGAAACTCTGGGGCCTTTCCCGTAGCACTGACCTATTTAGTGACTTCAGAGACTGGATTAGAGAAGAAGTCTTACCATCCATTGGTCCACTGTTTTTCTCTCTGAAGGTGTGGTATAAGTACAGACTTTCCTTGGTGACAGTTCCTAATTATGACCAAGAGTTTGGCAATTATTTCCATAGGTAAGTAACCCTGGCTTTTGAATCTATTCAAAGGCAGGTATTGATTGGGAAGTAGATGGGCAGACAGGGCCCCGTTGCTTTAGCCTTGTCTGTGTCATTGTTCTTAGAAACCACGATAGAAGCCCCTCTAGCTCATGACCACAGCCAATTCTTTTCTTTTCTTAAAGGCATAGAATTGAAAGGCCTCGCTGAGGCTTCTCTATCTTTCCTAAAAGAAGACTCATGTCTTGAAGGAAAACTAGAAGGCAGTGGGCACATTTATCAAATAATTACTTTGAATGGGGAATACATAGGAGAAAATAGAATTCACTGGATTGAATTTCACTGGAAATGTGAATTGGGGATGGATTTTATAAAGGAGAGATTGTCAATTACTTGACGAAACTAATAAGCTGATTTCCATCCACGAGGACAAAGGAGAAAGAAAGTAGGGAATCACCTTTTTCTGCTGTAACAATGACAGTTGGGAGGCACTTATGCTACTTCCAATGATAATAATTTCCATTTCCATGGTTCCTCTTTCAAGATGTTTGAAGTATTTTACAACAGGTTTTTGCCATCCACCCTTACATTTCAAAGAGAAGAAATACAAATAATCCAATCTTCATTTTCCAACCAGCAGAAGGGACTTAAGAATGCCTGAATACAGTTTGATTTTTTTTTTCTAAAGAAACTTCTAATAAAATGTTCTCAGTCACAATTGTGAAGAAAAAGAAAGAAGTATAAAATATGGGCACAAAATATCTCCTAAAGTCCCCACTGTCTTTAGTAACCTATCTATTTAAAGAAGAAAATTGAAGAATAAATGCAATAATCTCTCTCTCTCTCTCTCTCTCTCTCTCTCTCTCTCTCTCTCTCTCTCTCACACACACACACACACACACCCATATATATATATATACATATATATATATATATATATATATATATATATATATATATATTCTATTGTAGCCATTGACTAATATCAATTTAAGCATTTTAACATGTCATCTTTATCTACTTCTCTGTCTTCAACTATGTTATTTCTTCCAAGGAATCATAAAATCTATGTTTAGGAGTGAGCGAACTGACAACTTGTCATGTTAATATTTTAATATTCACAACTAATTTTCCTTGAAAATAGAGTAGAAATATATATCCATTCTTGCACAAAATGGAGTCCAAGATTTCAGTCATCAAGAACAAAAAAGTACTGTAAAATCAAAGGACTTTCTCTTCTGGTTTAGAGCATATTATACTTTTGTCTTCTTTCTGTCTCCCAATTTTCATTGATTATAATGATCTCTAATTATTGCCTGTAATAAACAGATACAAGCAGAATAATGAGGCAGAATTGTTGGTGCCTGTATCTTGGAAATGTTAGTTATAGTTAGAAAGGGGGAGTTAAAGCTGAGGGTAGAATTTAGGCTACCAGTTCTCTAACATTAAACTATACATAATATTCTATATTGTTTGGATGGGTCACATGTTGTCTGCAGTTATTCAAGTCCTTAAATATATAAAAAGGGTGTCCAGAGGGAAGGCTAAGCTGTTAAGAAACCTCACTGCTCTTGTAGAGGACACAGATTCATTTCCCCAACTTACATGACAGTTCCAATTGTCTGTAAGTCCAGTTCCAGAGGATCTGATTCTCTTTTCTGCCCTCTGTGGGTACTGCATGTATGTGGTACAATATGTTTAAGCAAGTTCACAATATACTTATCAATAAACACACATAAATATTACAAATAAAATAAATATATTAAGGGAAGGGGGAGAAGTCATTCACTAATGACAACTCTCTCACATGATAATAAATCCTTGCTATTGATAACTTTGGCTTTTTAAGCCATTAAACAAAGAAAGCTATTAGGAACAGTACAAGAAAAGCAAACTGTTTCACCAACTGCAAATGAAGTATTGTGGACAGATATGTAGTTTATGTGTGTATGTGCTTGTAAATGGGTTTCCATGTACATACATGAACAGCTAGATGAAGACATTCTGTGTTTTCCTCTATCAATCTTCCTATGTGATTTTTCAGACATGATCTTTCCCTCAACTTGAAGTTCATGCATTTTGTCTGGACTGGTTGTCCAGAAAGTTCTGAACAAGCCTTTCTCTACTTTCTTACAAGAAAACTGGTATTGTAGCCATGTGTTATCATATCTGATTTTTACATAGTTTTAGGGGTTAAATTCAAGATATTTATTTTTAAAGCAACCATGTGCATACCCACAATCCCAAATGTTTATAGTTTAAGCATCTGAGTTCCATCAAATTACTCCATCGGCCATGAGTGTATGTTAAATATTCTGTGCCTATTGCTATTAAACAACGGAACTGGATAACAGAAGTCTGAGCATCAGACAGAGAGCTGGTATCCAAAATATATAAAGAACTCAAGAAGAATCCAAAAAAGCAAACTAACCCAATTAAAAATGACATACAGTGCTAAACAAAGATTTCTTTACAAAGAAATCATGAATGGCTGAGAAGCACTTAATAAAATGCCCAACACCATTAGTCATCAGTTAAATTAAATCAAAACAATCCTGAAATTTCACTTTTTATCAATAAGGATGGCTAAAAACAAAAACTCACTCAAGTGTCCGCACATGCTGGTAAAGATATGGAGAAAGGGAGACACTCCTCCATTATTGGTTGGAGTGCAAACTTGTAAAACCATTCTGGAAATCAAGCTAGCAGTTTCTTAGAAAATTGGAACTCGTTCTACCTGCAGACCTAGGTATACCACCACCCCTGGGCATATATCCAAGATGTGAATCTACCGTACTACAAGGACATCCATTCCATGATGTTCATATCAGCCTTGTGCATAATAGCCAGAAACTGGAAACAGCTCATATCACTCACCCCAAAAATGGATACAGAAAATGTGGTTCATTTACACAAAGGAATTAAAAAAACAAGAACATCATTATTCTTCACTTCCTTTCATCAGTGTTTTTAAATTCTCGTTGTAAGGGAAATACATCAAATGCCATCATGGTAAAAGGCTTTACAAGTAGCTGACCAGTTGCTAGGAAATGAAGTTAACAATCAAAAATGACAAGTCAGGAAATTGACAAAGACAAGTAAACAACTAACACAAAACATTTCTTCACAGCAAGACAATCAATTAATTGGTTGAAGTATCAGCCTAGAGAAGGGAGAAATTCTTTGATAGATATAATTTTAAAAGAATAATTATATAGACTATTCAAAGAACTGAAGAACTAAACAATAAACCATGAAACCACCTAAATAATAAACAATTGAAATTAGAAGAAATGCAAAAAAAAGTTATTTGAAATGCCATCTCTCTCTAGTCAGAATTTACAGTCATTAAGTAAACAAAAGAAATAACAGGAGAACGATGAGAACCATAATGCTGTCAATTTAGAGGTCAGTATGAATTGTTCTCAAAAAAAAAACTGCACAGAACTCTGATATGGCCTAAATGATTCACTCGTAGGTTCTACCTAAGGATCTATCTACATTGACACATCACGCAGACACCAGTACTTCGATGCCTGTCACAGCGCTATTCACAATAGCTGAGAACAGACCCCACCTATTTATCCATCAAAACAGGAATAAAAATAGAAAATATGGTTTGCATATATAATGGAGTTTTTTCATCCATGAAGAAGAGTAAAGTCATGTCATTTCCAGGATAATCAGTACAATGGGAGGTAATCATATGCAATGAATTAATTTTGTCACAGAAGAAAATATTGCATGTTGGCTCCCAATTGCAGCTCTTAAATTTCATAAAGATAAATACAATCAGACATGCACAGAGCATGTGAAAGTAGAAGCAAAATTGCTTTGGGGAAACTGATAGGCAAAGACGAGAGGGATAAGAAAAAGGAAGGTAGTGTGGTACACCTCAAAGTACATTACAAACTTGAACATGGTTTTGTAACATAGTCTGAAATAAGATAACAAACAGAACAACAACAACAAAAAGCAAACCTGAAAATTCATGGAGACGCTCATCGCATTCTCAACATTGATGAATACTGAGGTATGGGTCAGGAGGTCACAGTAGAAGGTGGCAAAGGGTTTTATGTGAAAAGAATGTCTTTACAGTAAACCTTACTTGCAACTGTTTCTACATGTGCTGCATGACAAAGAGATAGCTTGGAATAAGATGGGTAGAATTCAGGGAGGCACAGCAGGCTACATTGGAGAAGAGGAAACAAGGCTTTTGATGAAGATTTTTCTCCATTGTGTCACAAAGATGAGATCCACTCATTTTTCTGTACCCTGGATGCTCACATACCTTATAAGGAATGGTGTAGTGTATGGTTTGCACATAATGTACTAACATGTTATTATTTATCCAGAATCATCTCAAGTTTACTTAGAATGCTCAATACTATGCACTTTTTATTTTTATAGCTGCCATCCTGTGTTGTTCAGGGAACAATGACAGGAAGTCGGTTGAGTTGAGAACTAATGATTTAAGCTATTTTCTGTCTGTGGAAGTCTGAATCCATAGATGCTGGTTCTACAGATATTGAAGGTAAATTCTTTATCTGAAGTACTTAATATCATATTTTAATTAGCAGCAGTTTCTTTTAGAAGTTTCTGGAAGTCATTTTTTTTTAAAAAGTATTTATTCACTTTATATTCCAACATCAGCACCCTGTCTCCTCCCAATAACCCCTCACACAAATCCTACTCCCCATTGTCCCTCCCCTTCTCTACTCTCCCCAAGTGCATGAAGTCAGTGCATGACTAGACACATCCTCTCTCACTAAGGCTAGACAAGTTTGCCCAGTTAAGGGAATAGAACCCATAGGCAGGCAAAAGATTCAGGTACAATCCCTGCTCCAGTTTTGGGGACCTACATGAAGATCAAGCTGCTCATCTGATAGACATGTGCAGACAACCCTAGGTTCCTCCCATGCTTGCTCTTTGGTTTGGTGATTCAGTCAGTTGGTCTGGAAATTCTTTAAATAAGACTTTCAATATGAAGCTACCAGTAGAAATGCAACTCACCACCACAATAGGGTTATCCCACTAAAACAATTTCCAGGGCCAGAGAGGTGACTTGTAAGGTTCTTGCCTTACAAGAGAGTGAATTTGACTTTGGTCTCCAGACCCACATAAAAAGCAGAGACGGCTGGCATATGCTTGCAATGAGATGAGATCACTGGGAGGTAGAGACAGGAGGATCCTTGGGACTCTGTCCACCAATCCTAACCTATCTTGTGAATTTCTCATCAGTACAAGGCTTTGATTCACATCAAATGATGAATGGTTCTTGAAAAATGACACCTGAAGTAGCCTTCTGACCTCCATATGCATGGTATGTGCATTTCCATATTTCTGCATACATCTGCACACACACACACACACACACACACACACACACACATACACACACAAACACAAAGAGAATGAGAGTGAGACAGAAATATCCAGGGTACATCTATAATTGTAGCATACAGAAGGTGAAAGCAGTAAGATGACAAGTTATAGGACAGACCCATTTCTTTCCTAGATAATCGACCAGGAGTTCTTAACTCCTGTTTCCCCATTGGACATTCATGGCCTCTCTTCCAACTTGGAACCTGGTGGCCAGCTGACCTAGCTACTTAATGAGTTCCAAGTTAGTAAAAGGAGTTGTTTTATATGAAAAGATGATCAGTTTATATGAAAATATGATACCCCCGACTGTTGCAATGTCTCTTGATCAAAACATATGCCTTTTCCAACAGTAGCAGTTCTGTGGAGCAGCAGTAACAATGTCATATGCATCAGGGACTCAGCCTTCACTAGCCTTGGTGTTCTTCCGAGGCTCTGAATGAGATCTAAGTGCTGCCATTTGCCAAAATTCCTCTTCTGCTTACTGTAGGTGATTCAGCCTCAAAGGCTGCTAGACTGTTGTTTTGCTGAGTCCCAACTAATAAACGTCTACGAGTCCTTGGTGCTTTGCTTTATGTGTGGTCAGGTACTTCCAGCATATAAACAGGGATAGCATCTACCACCTGAGTTCACTCTCTCTGTCCAGCTACAGCCAGCCTCCTCATTGCTCAATTCCACCCCCTTAGCAGGATACCTACAACACAGACTGCCAATCTTCCTTCAATTGTCTTATTCCTTCCCTTTAAAAATTCATCACACTTGAAAGTTATAATGGATGTGCAAATCCTCCTCTTTTTTTTTTTTTTTTTTTTTTTGTTAGAATCTATCATAATGGCTCAAAATCCACTGCAACAATTACATTTAATTATCACAGGAAAGCTCTCCCCAAGTTTACTATGATCATGTTAAGTACAGTTTCGCTGCTGGTCTTTAACCACAGTGAATTTTTTATGGTGGTGTATAGTTTTATGAAGCTTGTCGAATGCCACCATTTCTCATTTAGATCATAGAAACTTACAAATGGGTGTTTGGATGTCTGACTGCCCCTCCATCTTTACTTCCAGCTGGATAATTGTCTCTCATCTATTTTTCCTCTGAGTCTTGTGGAGTTCAGCTCTTGTCCCTATAATTCCTTATGTTGTTTATGTTCTCATCTCTAATCTCCAAAATGAGATCAAACATCTTTGACTGTACCATGATTTGGTCCATGCCTTCCAGGTTCGCAGAAAACTGAGGGTATGTCCAGGATTCGTTACATCTTCAGGGAATTTTGACAAATATCTTAAACCATCCTTCTTTTTTTTTTTCAGTAAACCACTATAATACATTGTATACTAATACCTCTTCACAATCTTGCAATCAAATCTTTCTTATTATTAAGAATATTAAAGTAAAAATTTCATACACTGAAGGGGCTATAGAGATACAGTCAAGATTGTCTATTTGGAGTATGGCACTCCTCCCCAGGAAAGGGTTGAATGTACATCTGAGCCATTGTTACCAGGCAAGATACACTGTGCTTCTCATACAGAAAAAAAGAAAAGACTAGATAAACCGATCAACATTTTGTAACTGCACACAAGAATCCAGCTGATAGGGACTGATGCCCAGAGTGTCCTCCTTGATCAGGAAAAAAAAAAAAAAAATGATAAGAATAGTTCCTTCGTGCAGGAACAGTGATCCACACCTCTGTCAGGCCCTTTCCCAAAAACCCACTGGGAAATTAGACCCCATCAGTGTCAAGCATCAATTCCCAATCTCACAACAAAGTGGCAGAAGTTGCTGGAGTGACAAGCTTGGCTGCTGAGGCCAGGGCTCTTGTCACAAAGAAATGAAGCAGGACAATTATCCTGAGATTTAAGTCTGTATAGACAGTCACCTTATATCATTCAGGACCTCGAGTTTCACATTATTAGAACTCCCCAAGGACTTTCCTCAGCTACTGTCACATCAGTGCCCATAGTTTACATTGCTTTTTACAGAGTAAACAGGGGCTGAACTTGAAGTCTACTGAAGGAGTAGGGCCACCACCCAATCACACTACGTAAGCCTTGACAGCTTCAGGCAACGTGTGAGAAGCCTGGAGCTGTTGTCCCCTTGGGCCCCCCTCAAAAATGACACATGTACTTCATGAAGATATCCTAGCAGGTAGCATTTTAAAATAAATAAATAAGTCTTACTGCAGAACCCTGTCAGATAAGAAGAGTGGCATGGCACCATTCTCCCGGGACTCTGCTAACCCGCTGTCTCTGCTGGAAGGAGGATAATCTGGCCGATGAAAGTGTGTGGCTGTCAGTGCCTGCAGGGAAGAGATGGCTGAATATCACACTTCAATTCAGATGAACTCTGTGTGGGGATCTGTTGCTTGGGAGGGGGCCGGGGAGGAGGAAGTAAACTAGCACAATTACAACACACCTCACCATGGCAACCTGACTCTATGGTGGTACTGAGTTTTCATAAAGGTAAAAAAGGGAAAAAAAAAAAAAGGAAATCAGGACAGAGATATGCATAAGATAGATTCTCAATACGTGCTAGTGTAGAAGAGATTCCAGCCTAATGTTAGAGTGGAAGGTCAAAAAAAAAAAAAAAAGAAAAAAAAAATCAACCAAAATGTTCCGACTGACAAACAATTGAAAGAGTTCAGAATTAAAATGAAATCCAGCCAAGTGTAACCTTGAAATTCAGAAGGTCAATGTTGAGGATTGCTGTGAGTTTGAAGCCAGCCTGGGCTACATAGTAAGCTTGGGGCTAATGGAAGTAACATACCGAGTCTGAGGCAGCATGAGTTGGCTAGTGAAACATTATCTCAAAAATTAGTATCTATGTCATTACCTATCTATTTGTCATTTTCACCATACATACACAATTAGATACATTTATTATATTTAATATCCCTGATATTGAACATTTTAAGAAATTGAATAAGTATGTTTGTACATTCATCCACACACCTGCATTTTGAAGATAGTAATATCTGTACCATACTATGTACCATAAATTTTAGCTTCTAAATGATTTCTATTATAGATTAAGCATGCATGGTTTTGAGACTGAAGCAAACATACAACTTAACCCTAAGCAATAATACAATTCTTCTGAGGGTGTAACCTGAAAAGATATTCATTCCAATAACAAAATGCTAATGTACTATGTGATATTATAAATGCAGATTACTTAGTATTCTTTTTAATGTTTTAGAAAATGCAGTGAATAGCCACAGGGAAGAGCAGGCTGACAGTCTGGAATGAGGAGACAATGGTGTCATCAATTGTGGAGGCTTCCAGTACCATTGTGTCTAATAATCTACAAAGAAAGACTATGCCATTGTCTTTCTTCCTTAGATCCTGCACCAAGCACTTCAGGGAAGTGGGTGCCTTTATAAGACTGAAATATTGAGCTGAACCAGCAGAGAAAAGAAATCTCAATCTCTTTCACTCTCCACACACATATTCATGTGCATATTCATACAGTCATGGGTTCTTATAATTTGAAAGAAAAGGACAAGTAGCTACTTATTTCTTCTCCTGTGAAAATTCTGTATTCATAATGCAACTTTAAATATTTAAAAGAAAAGTTATGCAATAGTGTCTGCATTTGGTGGCTGATTATGGGATGGACCCCTGGGTGGGGCAGCTTTTGGATGGTCCATCCTTTCCTCTCAGCTCCAAACTTTGTCTCTGTAACCCCTTCCATGTGAGTTTTGTTCCCAATTCTAAGAAAAGGCAAAGTCTCCATATTTTGGTCTTCCTTCTTCTTGAGTTTCATGTGTTTTACAAATTGTATCTTGGGTATTCTAGATTTCAGGGCAGACACTATTGCATACACCAGCAAGATTTTGCTGAAAGGACCCCTGATATAGCTATCTCTTNTGAGGCTATGCCAGTGCCTTACAAACACAGAAGTGGATGCTCACAGTCAACTATTTGATGGAACACAGGGCCCCCAGTGGAGGAGTTAGAGAAAGTACCCAAGGAGCTGAAGGGGGCTGCAATCCTATAGGTGGAACAACAATATGAACTAACCAACACCCCCCAGAGCTCGTGTCTCTAGCTGCATATGTAGCAGAAGATGGCCTAGTCAGCCATCATTGGGAAGAGAGGCCCCTTGGTCTTGAAAACTTTATATGACCCAGCACAGGGGAACACCAGGGCCAAGAAGGTGGAGTGGATGGGGGATCAGAGGGGAGGGTATAGGGGACTTTGGGGATAACATTTAAAATGTAAATGAAGTAAATACCTAATAAAAATTGGAAAAAAAAAGAGAAAAGTTAGAAAGGAATCCTCTGTAGTAATCCAAAATCAGGAGCTCTTAGATAAGTAGACAAAGGTCATCTCTCTCTCTCTCTCTCTCTCTCTCTCTCTCTCTCTCTCTCTCTGTCTCTCTCTGAGTGTATGTGTGTGTGTGTCTGTCTCTGTCTCTCTCTCTCTCTCTCTCTGAGTGTATGTGTGTGCGTGTGTGTGTGTGTGTGTGTGTGTGTGTGTGTTCGCTAGTGTTTATATTAGCACACTTTCATCAGTTCAAAACTGACATATCTGCAAACTGTCCTGGCATATTTGTTATATTTGGACAGTTTCACAAAGAATATGCCAAGAAATTTCTTTTGCCTAGTCAAGTGGAGGTTGTAGAAGACAATGTGTTGAAGACTCAGAAGGAATAGTTGTAGAGAAATACAGTATTTGAAGAGATTCTGTTGAATGAAAGGGGAAAGACAGCTGGGAATTCTGAACTGGATAATTTAGAGAATTTTGCTGAAAAAAAACTCCCAAAAACTGTGAACATTTCCCATTTACAAAGGATCCATGATCAAAGCAAATAAATATTCTCATCACTAAAAGGTGGGAACAATAAATGACCTAATATTACTATATGATGGAACTAACATCATATGAGTTACACATCAATATATCTATAATGCAATCATGAAAGCACTACATTTCCGTCAGGAAATTACTTTGTAATTTAGACCTGCATGTGTGTCTATATAAAACTGTGTGTCCTCTTGATTGTTGATATTAACTCAAATAACACATACACACACACACACACACACACACACACACACACACACACTCACACACATATACACTTTTAAAAGTATACAAAATCTGTGATATATGTGATATATATATATATATATATATATATATATATATATATAAATCACAGATTTTGTATACTTTTTAAAAGGTTGAATTTAGTTTTAAAATCTTATTATTTTATTTTTCTTTTCCAATTGAAGTACAATATATTACTTCGGTCAATAGACCTTTAAAACAAAAAAGTGAAGATTTACTGTACATTGTGCCAGTAAAAAATAACTTTCTGAATCATGTTTCAGAAAACACATAAACATATCGCTACCTCCTGTTGCTCCAATTCAAAATCAGTACAGACATTGTTTTGGAACCCAAAGCTTGAATACACTTTTTCTTATGGAAGTTGCCTTAGTCATAGTGTTTTATCACAGTTATAGGATTACAAAGTATTCCCACAAAATTATCCTCTTAGTGACACAGCAGATTTTGGGAACACCACTAACATATTTGCTATTTGGCGTGCCCATATTTAATACCTGGCTTTGCATAGGTAAGATTGGTCTGGCACACAACTACTGGGTACCATTAAGACTTTTAAGCAATATACCTAGAATATGCATAGGTATATGTGACAAGTTTTAGACTGCATCTTTGCAAAATTCTGGACAGCCAATAATAAGGAAGCATATTCAAAATCTATGTGATAGGTTACTTTTGAAGAGTGGTTAATAATGTCAGATTGAGAAGTCAATGCCCGTTGGACCTAGTACCACTCCCTGTGGTACACCAGGGTCACCCTCTTTAGGGCATTGTCTTGTTCTTCTGACTTTCTAGCTGGAATTCTAATGTTTAGAAACAGCATGTCTGTTTTTGGTGACACTGCTGGATGATGGTAAATGATTTAACTTCATTTTCCAATTAGAGCTTAAATGTCCTGAGACCTGAAGAACAAAAGGGTAGGAGTGTAATACTCTGGCTGAGAGGAGGAGTGAGTGAGACATTGTGGAGTGGGGGCAGTGTAATTTAGCCACCAGCCAAAACTATTAGGCTAGTCTTAGATGTCCTCAAAAGCAAAGACAAGATAAAGCTACCTGAGGGGAGGTTTGGTTGTCATTGAAAGACTGTCAAGTTCAGAGAGTAAAGGACATGCTTTCCAATAGAATGGAGTTCATATGGGTCTTGGTCTTATACTATGTGTGGAGACACAGAATAGCTCACCAGTCTTAAACATCAGACCTTAAACCCTTAGACCAGACTTTAAACATCAAAGTCTTCTTAGAGAAGAACAATATTTTATTAAGGTAAAAACAAGCCTCTATAGAATGCAAGCATTAAAACCTGCAGTTCAGAGAAAGACCATTGCCCTGTGTGTTTCTGCCTCCTATTCTTGTTATCAAACATGCTGGCTCTGACAGGCCTGAGCTGAGCTCTAACAACAATGTATTCTAGAAGAGTGTTGTTAGAAAACAGAGGAGGCTCACAGTGAAGAGTCATCTCCCTCTGTTCTCTCTGCACTGTTTGTGGAAGTGGCAGCCTCTGACCATCTGCTGACAGGCCATGCCTGTCAGTGCCGTCATGGTCTCTGAATCTGATGCAGACTCTGGACTAGATCAACATCCTCACAGCCACTGTTGTGCTTTACTGTTTTAACTGGCTGCTCACACTCAGCGTCAATATTCCAGATGAAATTCTCTCTTGCACAAAGCAAAGGAACTTTACTTTCTCTTGCTTAGCACTGAATGGATTTGATTTCTCACTGCAGTCTTTTATATAGATAAATAATATGTTAATTCTCTAACACTTAAGATGTTCTTATACATTCATCTAGTAAAGTTAAAGGTGAAATGATACACAAGGCATGGCGGTCACAATGACAAATATGAGCAAAGGTGACTCCCAATTTTCTTAGTAAGTTTTTCTAAGTCTTTCTAACTGAGAAGTTGATTTTCTCATCTGATCAAGATCTTCATTGTCTTTTATTGTGATGTTAAAATGTTTGCTTTTGTTTTTGCTTTTTTCCCCTGGTACATAAAGTTCTCTAAATAAATAAATATCTCATTTATGATGAATTTTAATACTGTATTTTCAACATATTTAATCTTATTCACCCCATCTTCCAACTCCTCCAAGATAAACACACTATTCTATATCAGAATATTTTCCTTATTGTTTTTTAACCCTCCAATACCAAATAACTAGTGTTGTATATATACCCTTGGCAATGAGGCCATTCAATATATTAACAGTAGCTCTTCACAAGGGATAAGATAACTTCTCCTCTTCATCCTGAATTTTTTTTTCTGGGCTGAAATTTACACAGGTCTTATACTGTCACAACTGCTTTGAGTTCATACATGCAATTGTCCTCTTGTGTTTCGAAAACACCATGTAGTTTTGCTAATTTGCTTGGTTTTTTTTGGGGGGGGGTGACTTTTATAGTCTAAGTTTTGAAAAATGAAAACATCCTCAGAATGATGTACAAGCAAGGAACTTTGTTTGAAATCTTTCTTGTTTTCTACTTGTTCATTTGTTTATGTTTGTTTGTTTTGGTGCTTTTTTTTTTTCATTTTGATGACAGTCAAAATGTCCTCACATCACTGGCTTCTATTCACAGATATGTGACAATTTGACATAAATCTTCATTCATTTATAAAATAATATTGCATTATAAAATAATGTTGAACTTGGCAGCATAACTATAAAAGTACACAACTGCTTGCAAATGTGATTTAGTATTATGCAATAGAAGCAATATAGACCCTATTCATTCCTTAGTAAAAAAAATTGTAATTGTTTAGCTAATTCTGAGAATACTCATCTCAATTTAAGTAGACCCTACTTAAATGTGTTAGCCTGTTTTCTCTTTTTACGAAGGCTTTTCATACATCAAATAAATCTTTATAGAATTACATGATCAGAAACTGACTTTTCACTGGGGAAACATGCATGCAAACAGTTTGATTTTATGATGTATGTACAACTTTGGAAAAATCAAGTAGGCAGCTTCAAAGAGACAACTCTTAAGAATGTAATTTCCTAGGGAGGCATCCTTACTGATGAGAGAGCTTAGAAGTTGTTGAGGTTAAACTTGGTAAAGGGCTCATATATACTATAACCTCCAGCTTCTTGTCTGAGCAATGTTACAACTTTGACTTGAATCCGAAAATGTCCTCAGAATAGGCTATATTTTGAAGTGTGTTTATTGATGGTTCTTCTCCTTTGAATCTAAAGAGTAGAAATAGAATTATTCCGTATTCTCTTCTCCTGTACTCTAAACCTCAAAGAAGTCCTGTTCCCCAGTGGAAAGGCTGTTTTCCCCCATATTTGGGACTACAACTCACCTCATGAGAGTCTGCATATGTGGGCTGATGTACAGAGTATCAGAAAGAAGGAAGCATGCTCAGCTCCAAAGTCAGATGCAAATATAGGGCTGTTAAGTGGATTCTGAGAAATGAGAAAAACAGAGAAGAATGGCTGGGTGGAAGAGTAAGGACCTGGGGTGCAGAGTGATGTTCACAGAAATCTCTCTGTGTGGAGTGATGTGCTTTCTACTTCTTTTGATAGAACATTTAATGCAAATATCTACAGAAGGAAAAGGTGGCATTCACAACCCTGTAGATTACTGTTCACTTTGTTATTCACTGCAGATGAGCCACCAAAGACAAACCAGGAGAATGATTCCATGTAACTCTAGCTTGTTGAAATAATGTGCCTAAGAAGGTTACTCATGAAGACCATAGATGACATATGGGTGTCTTCACCACAGAGAAAAATAATCTCTTAAACTCGGTCACAGTTACCTGTGTATAAATACCATCCCATCTCTAGTGATGGGAAGTTAATGGGGCCAGTCTTTGTAGATCTCCAGACAGCCATGACTGCTGAGAGTTCAAGAGGAAAATGGCCGTGTCACTCCCAGAGGACAGAATCCCTCAATAGCCCACTTCTTAAAAAAATGAATAAACTTACTTTTCATAAAGTGGAAAAGATAAGAAAACACAAGCAGAGTGTTCAATAAGTCATCAAGATTGTAGGGAGGATCAATTTTGCTATCAGTTCCTCTGATCATGCTACTGAAAAATCAGGTTTGAATCTTGAGAGACTATTAAATTAGTAGCAAGGCACTAGGAAGACAGAGGACCATTTTCTCTCAGAGAAAAATACATTTTTACACGTTTTCATAAAAGACAAGATTGCATCTGGGGATTTAAGAGTAACAGGTACATGCATCAAAGCTTTCAGACCTATAATTCAAAATTCTGAAAACTTAAGCAATTTTATATGAAAGTAAGAAAATAACCAACTCTAAAAATTATTGAGAGGTATTTCACTTTGGAAAATGGAATGAAAAGTTTAGAATGTATTATTTTTAAATAAAGATGGATTAAGGCAAGAATAAAAGATGTAATGCTTTTCTGCTTAAGCTTTTGAATGTCAGGATGGTGGCTGAGTGACTGTGAAATAGACGCATAGCATCTCAGTCTCACCGTGCACTTCCCTTTAAACCGTAGAGTCGATGACATCTACTTAACTTTTAGGCAAGATAATGAAAAATGTATAATACCTTCAGTTTAAGTGATACACAGATTTCTACTTAGAACTATAGCAATTACTACATATAGTGGTTCTTAATCATACTTAGAAGGACAAAGAAGGTAGATTGCTACAATGTCCAGCCACTCTGTTCTTTGGCATTAGCTCAAGACCACCCTGGGCTAAACAGTGATACACTGTCTCACTGCTTTGTGAGACATGTATTCTGCATGTCTATAAAGTCATGTAAAGCTATTTATGTCCATGTGCGTATATGGGTGGAACAGGACAGATAGAATAGGAGGGAAGGAGATGGAGGGAAGAAAGTAAAATGGTTTGCAGGAAAGGGTGGGAGAGTTGATGAATATTTTAGCAATAGACTTTGAAAATAACACAAAAGGAGACATATATGACTGAATTTCTGAACAGAACAGAGATAGGGCGACATAGCTTATAATTTGGAATAAGTGTCACTAAATAATGGAAACTTGTCTGCATTTCATTTCATTTTGAGAGAATTTAAGAAGAGAAAGAGTATCCTTTCATAGAGGCACAGATAATCAAAACACTCAAAGAAACAAAACCAGCAACACAAAACTTTTGAAAGAAAGCAAAAAATTATGGAGCTGGTTTTGTGTTGCCCAGCTGCTTCAGGGAGTGGGGCTCTGGAGTGGGGCTGAGAATATCCAGTGAAAATCTATTGAAGAAAACCGGTTTTCCATTTCTGGGCAGATATCATTCCAAAGAGATTATTGATTAGGTGTGGGACCCCAAGTCTACCTCCCTTTTTCTGTGTTGAGATTTTGTGTGGTTTGAATTTGTGTACATCTTATGTGAGTAGAAAAAACAAATACAAAACACTACAGTATGCTATCTCCACTTTCTTTGGCCTATTCTTTTTAATAAATCCCTTTATTTTCTATCAGTCAAAAGAAGAGAAGAGCTAAGTCTTATCAATATCTCTTCCCTTCCTTATTAAGTCTTAAACAACATCTCCCCCCCCCCTTCCCTTACAGTTAGTAAAATTAGGGCTATGTCCTTCATCTGGAGTCTTGAATCTTCTTTTTTTTCCCACCTTGGGAAAATCATTTAGTTGATGTTACAGGGCTTAGGACGAAGAAAGAACAGGTTGCTTTTATTTATTTAAGAAACAGGATTGCTCATAGCTCTACCTCTAGCTGCACAGAGCATTTTTCAAGTCACTGCAAGGAGTCTTGGCAGAGGGAAGTAACTGGACAAGGAGTCCACAGAGAGACACAGGAGAACCTGAAGGATGTATACCCACTCTAGACCGAAGTCTTCGGTGTGCAACGCAACTGAAACAAGCAAGTTCAGGGATCAGAGATATTCAGAGATACAGTAAGTTCAAAGAAAGGACACTGGTCGGGAGTAACTGAGCAGAGATTTATGTGCATTTTTTTACAGCAATGTACAGTTGACCAAAGTCATTAAAAAAAATGACAAAACATACAGAGGCTCACCTGAAAGGAACAGCATGATGGATCCATGGTTACAATGCACAGAAACTTGTAGCTCTAGATGTCACGGTGTTCCCCACTTACCCAGAAGGCAATCCTGGCTCTACAAGAAATAGAGCTCTGACCTTGTTCAGGGAAAATTTCACCACACAGCCAGTGTACAGTCATCATCCTGCACAAATGAATTTTTTTTTTTTTTAAAGCTAGTCAGGGTTTTCTCTTCACTACCTCTCTGACTGACTGATGGGCCCATAAAGCCTGGTGAAGGAGTATGGTGAGGGCTGATAGGAAGTAGATCCAATTAGGCTGATGGACAATATTCAGAATAAAAAGGTTACACATTTCTCCCACTTGTTATTTGGTCTTGACACAAATCAATCTCTGCTAACCTATGCGAAATCCTTCCATTACTGGCTATTCTGGCTTCCTGGGCCACTTCAGCTATGCCATTCCTTTAAATCTCATTATGGACATGAGGACACTCCTGTCTTCGTGGCTATATACACTCACTGTGGCACAGGGACACAACACCCTTTATTGTCAGCTCTGTGCAGTTTACTTTAGTCTCCATTACTTTAAGCCACTAATGGAGATTTTAGGAGGTTATTCATCTCTTCTGACCTGTCAAGTCAGGAATATTCCCAGTTTTCCCAAAATGTGGGTTTTCTTCAAACTGCCTTTCTCTCTAAGCAAGTGTCAGTGGCTGCTTTGAATGTTGGAACCAGTAGAGCAATTCGCTCAATTTAGCAGAGATTTGGACTGTAGTTTCACCTCTGCGTAAGTGGTGTGTGTTTGTGTGTGTGTGTGTGTGTGTGTGTGTGAGCTCACACACGCGTGTGCATGTGCGTGTGTTCACTATGTCTGTAAAGTGTGTATGGAGACAAGAGGACAACTTTCGGTCTATTCATAGGGGTGTTACCACCTGGGTTATTTGAGGCAGAATTTCTCATTATTGTCTTACACTGACTTAGAGTTTTCCAAGGATCCTAGCCTGGGAATCCATTGAGTGCGAGGAATCTGCTTGTCTCTGCCGCATTAATATTGAGATTACAAGCAGATGGGACCACAGTCTTCTTTCTTATTTTTTTTGCCTTTTTTTTTCAAAAAAACCTACTTTACATAAATTTTTTTTCATAAGAAAGCATATACTCAAAGTAATGTTAACAAGTATAGAAAAATAGATATGTAAAAGAAAAATATGTCTAACATCCTTACCAAGTATTATGTGTTACAAATAATTGTATTGCTCTACTTTATGCAACTGTCATTACAATAAGCTTGATGTTTCTCATATCACCACAAACAATATACAAAATAGGAATGTATTGCTCACAGGAAAACAAAAGCTAAATACTCATCAAAGAGTGTTCTTTTTGTGTGTTCGTTCATTTTATTTTATTTTGTTTTTTATTTTTTATTTTTGGCTGCACTATAATTTTACAGAATCACAATCACATATGCAAAACGTTACACAGCACATAGATGCCCATGAAATTAACCAAAGGTCAAAGAAAGTGTTGATGATAATAGAATTAGATTTGCATGTTTTAAAAAAAGCACATTAAAATATGCTCCAGAAGAAATCAAGACTATAATCTGAGACCAAGTGAGACCCAGCTGAGACTGCTTAGTTCAGGAATGAGATAGAAGGGAGAGGGTAAAGAGAAATGGATGGTGTAAGAATAATTGGGAAGACATTGGCAATCAGAATTGTTAATTTATTAAATAGAAAGGCTTAAAAGACAAAAATCAAGCACTATTGCTTGTTGACTTGGAGAATCAGTAAATTCAGTTTCTTTGGAAATTTTTGATTTTGAATTTTTGAATTTTGATTTTGAATTTTTGATTTTTTTATTTTAATCAACAGCTGGATTCTTGGGACCAATATCTAGTATCCATGATTGCGAGGTAAGGGTTTTCCTTATTGAGCTGTTTCCCCGTACTTGCTAAAGTCTACCTTAACTTACCAAGGTACACATCACTTTAGGAAATTTCGAAAGATAAATTATGATACTGATTTATCTCCAGAAACAGCCCCTGAGGAGATAAACCCTCTGATTCACCATTACATTGCTATGGGGAAGCTATCTGAGGTGTAGGTTGCTGACCATATACTAGGGAAAGAATGAATCTGGAGGAACAGAGAAAATCCTGTCTTTCATTGTGCTACACAGGTAGTTACCATGATGGTCAAAAAGAAGTAAGTGGAGTTTTGACTCCTGATAAAAATAATGACCACAGAGCATTTGCCAGACTTTGATTCCTGTTCATTTTTAGTTCCTGGCTGCTTCAGTCAAGACTAATGAAGAGTAATTTTCCTCCCTGTCCACTGGCTAGAATTGTTATAGGATTTCCACTCAACTACAAGGAGCTTAGAACACACAGGGGAGCAATTAGAATGCTTGCAAAGTGTCATTCCAAATATAATATTCAAGTTCACTGGAGTTTAAATGGCTATTTTCAACCATAGTTTTTGTTCAACAGAAAGGCAGATATTTAATGTAAGGACCAGAACATACCAGTCATTTGTCTGCCCTCACAGACACAGGAATGCAGTGAAGTGGGCTTGGACTTTGTGGAGATCAGACTAAACTAGCTTGATCTAACTCACTACCACATGATTTCACCCCATAAAATTGAGGAGACTTATGGCTTTCCCTTACAATTCCATAATCATGTCAGGTCTTGATATCTAGCTATAGCTCAGTCTCTCTGTTTTGAATTGGTTGACTTGGGCAACAAACCAACAACAGAAGAACAGGCAGGTGTTCAGAAACTGTCTGATGGTTCCCATTTGGTTATACTTGTGGGCCCTTTGGCAGGGCTGCGTGTTGTTTAACTCAAACCTGTTCATTGTCTGGGATGCATGCATGGTTCAGGAATTGAATACCTTAAAGGGGATGGTGTCTCATGCAGCTGATGATACCTAAGGATTCCCAAGTGCCTAAGATACCATGCAGGGTACAATATGATTATAAAGCATATGCTGAAACAGAGGGTTTGAGCTAAATACAGACAAAAATGTGTCATTTGGCTTGGGCATATTGATAAACAAGAGAAACATTTGCTTCCGGATGATATTTAGGCTACAAGTAGAACAACTAAAATTCTAAGAGGTATCTTTGAGAGGCAAATGGCCCAGTGTTATACTGATGGGTGTAAATAAACATTGAAAATCACAGGATTAGGAATGACTGTGAAGGAGGAGACTTGAAATTGATCTTCTTTCAGCGGCATCGAACAGCTCACGTTCAAATGCTGCTTTTCAGACACAGGTAGGAATGAATTAGGTAACAGACATTTTACCTTTTTGAAATTGACTTTCATTAAAATACTTAAGAAATGCATAGCTGTGAGAATATGGAGTAAATATTTTTGTTGTATCCCATTCAATTGATACAGCTGAGTGGAGATTGTACCTATCGGTGTCTGTGGACTTCTAGGTAATTGTAATTCAACCATTTGTAATTTTATTCAAAACAATCGGAACATGCATCTGTTTTTCTAACAGTCTGGGGAATGATTCACAATCATTTTTGAGACTTATAAACGAACGAGTACGAAAAGCTTCAGATGTTTGAACAGTATTCTCTTGCCTTGGTGTAAGTCTGAGATGTGTCATAATAGTGGATGTTAAAACTTTTTTAGGTTTTTCTAATACGAAGTTCAGGGGTAAACCATAGTTTGTTTTACATTTAGAGAAATAAACTAATATTAAACCATTTTAAATTCTTAAACCAATATTAGAGTACAAGTGGTAGAAAGGTTGACTGTATAACATGTTTATAAAATATTATACTGGAGGAACTAAGTTACATCCAGAAAATGAAAATAACACATGAATAAAAAGTTAGATATTTTTACTTTGTAAAAAGATATCAGTCTGGATTTAGTTTATATTAATTCCATAATGGAGATTGGGGATTTAGACAAAGTGTTTGAGTTTTGCAGAAATGATATACTCCTTACTTGTACTTTAGCAAGGTTACAGGGGAAATGACATGCCAAGTAAATTAATTTCTTAAGTCTCCTTTTTAATCTTAGAAATAAAAGGAGAAAATCTAGGGGTATCTTGGAATTCTATTGTATTTTCAATTTTCTACAATCCAGATGTGAATTTGGGGGCTACATATTGATTAAAAATAACTTCACTTTGGCCCTTACATATGTGCAGATTTATTTTTTTTTCTTCATTTAACCATTTGACTTGAGGTCATTTATTTGTCTCATGGCTTTTGAGGCTGGGTAGAGGTGTGGACCAGATTAATGGATGTCTGGGAGGTGTCCTCTTGGCATTACATTGAGTAGAAACAATCTGAATAAAAGCACCTATTATTCATGATGCTTCAGTGGATGCTATCATGACAAATTTGTTAAGGAACAAACCCACGCAGGATAAGCAATTCAGAAAACTGTGTATTCCAGATAGCACGAATATGATCAAATTATGTAAAACAAAACAACCTATCTTTTTGTAAAAATTAAACCATTTATTTTATTATTTATTTATTTATTTATCTATTTGGTTTTTCAATACATGGTTTCTCTGTATAGCCCTGGCTGCCCTGGAACTTACTCTGTAGACCAGGCTAGCCTTGAACTCAGAAATCTGCCTGCCTCTAACAAGGTGAAAATAACAAGTGTCCACAAAATCATAATGTAAAATTTTATTATAATTCCAAAATTCTATGATTAAAAATTCGCAAGAATAAGATGTGTATGCCATGAAATTTTCAGAAAGATTAACATGTTATGACATTTGGTCCATTATTTTTAGACTTCTTGGTCATTTGTGTTTTATTAAATTTATTTCTACAAAGCTTTGATATTTTAAAAGAACTTTCACTAAATGATTCTCAATAAAGAAGCAAACACAATTGGCTCTCCAACCCCAAAAGTCAATGAAGTGTTTGCTAATAATATTCTGCTATACTCCTAGCCCAGATGTCATCAGAGAGACTTCACCAGCAACTGATTATTATCATCACAGAAGCCTCACTGAACAACTGATAAAAATAGATCCAGAGACCCTCAGCTAACATTGGATGGAGTGTGGGAAATGTGAGGGACTAGAGGATTTAGAAGTGTCAAGGACACCACAGGAAATCTCACAGAACCAACTCATCATAGGGGCTCACAGAGACTCAATCACCAGCCAGTAACACATCACGGGTCTGAAAGTCTTCAATATGTTATGGTTGTGTAGCTTTGTCTTTTTGTGGTCCCGAAAAAGTGAGAGCAGTTGTCTCTGAATCTCTTTCCTGTTCTTGGGACCCATTTCTCCTGCTGGGTTACATCTTCTAACCTTGGTGCCTAGTCTTACTGAAACTTGATATGCCATGGCTAATTTGATATCCACGGGAGGCCTGCTCTTCTTTGAAGAAAAACTGAGGTGGACTAGATAGGACAGAAGAGTCTAAGTGAGGGCAGAGGATTGGGAAGAGAGAAAAGTGAGGAAATTCCTGTAAGTACAATTAATTAATTAAAAATTCAATTAGAAAGCATAGTTTCCCTCTGAAAAGTTTAGAAATCAAGATGGAAAAGTGTGACGTTGAGTTTTATGACACCAATGTACTGCTAGCAGCCCTAGGAGGTTGAAAACAATGCTAAGTCTTCATTTTGAACTTGGTACAATATATAACCTTTGAAAGAAGACTCTCAAGGAAGGATTATTTAACTTGGTTGGCCTGTGGTCATGTCTCCATTGAGTTAATGTGGGTGAGAAGACATCTTTAATGGTAGTCCCATTCCCTAGATGTAGCTCTTAGACTTTATATTTAAAGAGAGGAGACTGGGCATGAGTGAGCACACATGCATCTACTCTGCCTTTGACTATGATGTGATTATCTGCTTAGAGTTCCTGCCTTTTTTCCCCCAATGATGGCCTGTAACTTGGAACTTTAAGTAAAACAAACTTGTTCTCTGGCATGGCATTTTGTGACACATCTGGAAAGGGAAATGATAACACAGTCCTACAACAATGGCATTGCATTTAAATCATAAAATCCTGATTTTGCACTTGATTTTAATCCAAAGAGTTGGAAAATTTTTACCTAGTGTCACCCAGCTTATTAAGACACAGAAAGGGGTAAGGGAACTGGACACAAGTCTCCTTATTTTGTGTATCATTATTTTGCATAAATACCTGGTATATAAATCATTAGTTTGAATTTTAAGTTTTAATCCTATTTTAAGAAAACAATTGTTTAATACCTAGCAAGAAATATGTTAGTGTTCTTCTGTCCAAGTTCCATGACACAGGAAGTTCCACAAACACAATAGGGTTTCAGTGATACAAATATAGCTTAAACTGTATGTGTTAAAATACCTAACCCTGATACATATCAGGAGGGTGACATTACAGTAGGTCATGAATCATTTTGAGGTGATAGCTAAGAGACAGTCCAGCACTAATTATAAAGTATTATCAGAGCTGGTTAACTATGCTGTCAAAGACTCATAGATTAGGTCTTGTTGTCAAATAGAACCTAGAATAAATAATGCTTAGTTTACTCTCACAGTAGTGAACTAAACAGAGGCTCAAAGAGTCTCAGACTTCGAAGTAGAATTGGGAATATCTCAGTGTATAAGCTAATATAACTGTTCTCTGATCCTAAAGGGCTGGGTTAGTTTATCATGGTTATCTCTCCCATCTCTTGTGCAGCAATTCTTTCGAGATTGAAACCTTCAGGGAAGGTCTTTAAGGAAGAAACGAGGCAACCGTAAGCAGCTTGAGGGAGTCACTTAAACTGAACAAATTCACTAGGCCCTTCCCTCAGAAGAGTAAACAATAAAATCTGCACAAGAGTTACATATCAGCATAGATTCAAAGGAGATTCTGAGAGCAAACCAGAAATTTGGAAGAAGCAGAAACCAGCTGAGCTGTCTGGAAGATGTTTATAACAACTAAATCATTGGAAAAGGACACTTTGATGAGGTGAGCTACAGGCTACTGCACTTTTGCAAGCTGTCACTCTTGCTGTGGTAGACTATTGAAATACAACTGTCTTTGAGGTATTTCTTCTTCTTTAAGTAATTCTTTGCCTACATACCTGAGAATAACACCCATCTCCAATAAACCAAACCAAACCAACCAACAACCAACCAAAAAGAAAAAAAGTATTGATTGATTAATCATTCTGGACTTTGGTGGTATCTGTGTTTTCATCTATCAGGGGACTTCGTACCCGAGGAGGATAGACAAGTGTTGAATCTCCCTACCAAAGTCTTGGCACACAACACCTTCTCAACTCACATAAGTAAATTTCAAAAGTAGTTGAATATAATAGGTAAAATTTTAGACAAAATTTGGTTTTGTAGCATTTGGTGGTATAAATTCTTTGGAGAAAATATTAGAATTAGTAATTCAGTTTCTAGAGACTTTCTCACAGGTAGGATAGTCACAAAATTATTCAACAAATGGTACTGGTATAACTGATGGTCTGCATGTGGAAGAATGCAAATTGATCCAATATTAAGCACCTTGAACAAAGCACAAGTCCAAGTAGATCAACGGCCTCCACATAAAACCAGATGTACAGAATAGAATAGAATAGAATAGAATAGAATAGAATAGAATAGAATAGAATAGAATAGAAAGTGAAAATCAGCTTCAAATTCATTGGAAAATTTCCTGAACAGATCACCAGTGGCTCAGGCTCTAAGATCAACAATTGACAAATGAGACCTCATGTAATTGAAGAGCTTCTCTAACGCAAAGGTCATTTTCAGTAAGACAAAATGCCAACCTATAGATTGGGAGATCTTCACTTAAGTCTACATCTGATAGGGGACTAATATCCAATATATATATATATATATCTCAAGAAGTTACACTCCAGAAAAATCAAATAACCCAATTAAAAATTAGACTAAGGAGTTAAACAGAGAACTCTCAACTGAGGAATCTTGGATGGCCTAGAATTACCTAAAGAAATGTTCAACATGCTAAGTCATGAGGGAAATGCAAATCAAAATCACCCTTAGATTATACCTTATACCAATCAGAATGACTAAGATAAAAACTCAGGAAACAGCATATGCTGATAAGAACATGGAAAAAGGAACACTTTTCCATTGCTGGTGGGATTGCAAACTGGGAAAACCACTTTGGAAATCAGTCTGGCAGTTTCTGAGAAAATTGGAAGCATTTCTCCTGAAGACCTAGCTATACCACAAGGATGTGTGCTCCACTATGTACATAGCAGCCTTATATATAATAGCCAGAAGCTGGAAACACCTAGATGTTTCTCAAGCGATGAATGGATAAGAAAAATGTGTTTCATTTACCCAATAGAATACTACTTAGCTATTAAAAATAAGGACATCACAAAATTTGCTGTCAAATGGACAGAACTAGAAAATACCATCCTGAATGAGATAACACAGACCCAAAAGGAAACACATGGTATGTACTTACTAATATGTGAATACTAGCCAAAAAGTTCACAATACCCAGGTTATAACGCACTGACCATATCAAGCTTAATAAGAAGGAAGGCCCAAGTATGGATGATTCAACCTCATTTAGAAGGGGTAACAAAATAATCACCAGATTCATAGGGATGGAGGTACCTGGGTAGGAGAGGAGAAGGGGAGAAAAAAAGGGGGGCAAAGTCAGGTACAGGAAGAGACAGGAGAGAATCCTAGAAGGCCAGGAAAATGAATAGAAATATGCAGCAATATGGGTTGGAGGACAGGGGGGGGACCCTCTAGAAATTCTCAGACATCAGGGATGTGAAAGGCTTCTAGGACCCAATGGGGATGACATTACCCAAAATGTCCACAAATGGAGAGATGAAACATGAAGAGATAACTACCAGTAGAGAGACATAGCTCCAATTGAGGGATGGGGCCACCCACCGATCTCAAAATTTTGGACTCCAAATTGTTCCTTTCTAAAGGAAATGCCTGGACAAAAGTTGAATTAGAGAGTGAAGGAAAGGCCATCCTGAGACTGTCCTACCTTGTGATCAATCCTATGCACAGGTACCAAGCTCCTACACTGTTGGGTGACATATGGTGCTTGCAGGGAGGAACCTATCATGGCTGTCCTCTGAGAGACTCTACCAGCACCTGACTGAGACAGATGTAAATACATATAGCCAACCATTAGACTTAGCCTGGGAACCTCTATGGAAGAGTTAGGGAAGGACTCAAGGAGATGAAGGGGATTATAACCTCATAGGAAGAACAACAGTATTAACTAAGCAGACTCCTCAGAGCTCCTAGGGACTAAGGCACCAAACAAAGTGCATACATGGGACTGGCCCATGGACCCCATTAAATATGTAGCAGAGAACTACATTGTTTTGACATCAGTGGGAGGGGTTTTTCATGGTCCTATAGAAGCTTGATGCCCCAGAGAAGGGGGAGTTAGGGTTGAGGAGGAAGTCGGTAGCTGGTTTGGGGAGCACTCTCTTAGAGCCAAAGAGGAGGGTAAAGGGGTGAGGGGATTCCTGGAGAGGGAACTGGGAAGGGGGACAACATTGGAAGTATAAATATATTAAATAATTAAAAACAATCAAAATAATAATAAAAAAGCTGTCACATATATGTTGGTACAATCAAAAACTACAAATAATATCCACTATATTCCTTAAATTTGTGTTTTGTTACTGATAGAAGATTCTATTTATTTGAATATCAATTGTCTTTGTTAGTCTCATTCAGAGCTTAACAATATTTTATTTCAAACTTTAGGAGATGGGAAATTTAACTGCCTCACTTGCTTTAATTACAATTGTTTCATAAAGAAAATTTAAAGTTGTTCTGTATTTTTAAAAAAATGCTTACTTTGATAACCCGTTTGACCCATTCTCTGATGGTTACATTCCTTTAGGATTCCTCAAGAATGAATCTTTGTAGTAGTATGTAAGCAAGGCCACGTTTGGTTACAGTGTTGAGAATTGAGAAGGTGTTGTGTTAGTGGGAAAGTCCTAATTTGGAACTTAATAATGACATTCCTAAGCAATTAGCTGAGCACATCAGAGGAAATTATGGAGGAGGTGGAGAAAGAACAGCAATTTATGAGCAGCAGCATAAGAGACAGCTAAATGGGAGTAAACTTGCTCCAACCAGAGATAAGGCACCCAGGAGAAATAGGACAATGTGTTGATCCTCTGGGGCTTGGCAAGGAAGAGACGTGTGTTCTCAGGAGACTCTTGGAGCACTTTTCCTTGATTAAGCCCCTTTATGAACATAAAACCAGCATATGGTCAATGTGTTATGGCATCTCAGTCTTGCTCATAGATGACAAGTGCTTTCTCTTTGTCTGTGTCTGCTAATAATTGAGGTGCACAGGATAATTTATGTATGTATACATATATGCATATACAAATGACATAATATAAATATATAGTATGCTAATTTTGTTCAAAATCCTTTTTTAAAATGCTTCCAGGACATACAATAGACATATCTGTTTTCCATAAATAATGACTAAAGTTTGGAAATGGGCAGGATTTTAATAATTTTATTGATTCATTTTGTGTTCAGAACATGCAGAGCAGCCAATGAATAACTGGCAAGTGACTCACTGTTGGAAAGAAAAATCACAGAGAGCAAAATCAAAAGCAAGAATGAAGAGATAAACAGAAAAAAGCCTTTATTGAAGTGTTTTGCATCATTATAATTGCTTACTGGGGTGTTGGGAGAAATATTATGGACCGATGGCGGAAATACCCATCTGTCAGGAATGATTTTTAACACACTAAATTAGGTACAGAAAAGACTCAAGGTACCATTGCCTTGCAAATCCAGTTTAGTAATGCTGGAATGGCCTTATTTTACAACAGTCTTTTTAGAGAATCTGACATTAGGCATTGTAATTAGCTAGTTTATTTATCTCAGAAGGAACTTCTGGAACCACTGGGGCTGACAAAGGGAAAGATCCTGGTACTAAGGATTCTGTGACAACAGCAACATACACCTCTCCTGTTTCCAGTTGGAAACTTTATTATTAAGACTCAAATTAATACTAGGCATATACCCAGAAGATGCTTCAACTTTAATAAGGACATATGCTCCATTATGGTCATAACAAAATTATTTATGATAGCCAGAAGTTGGAAAGAACCCAGATGTCCATCAACAGAGGAAGGGATACAGAAAATGTGGCACATTTACACAATGGAGTACTACTCAGCTATAAAAAAAAAACAATGAATTTATGAAATTCTTAGTCAAATGGATAGATCTGGAGGATATCATCCTGAGTGAGGTAACCCAATCACAAAAGAACACACATGATATGCACTCACTGATAAATGGATATTAGACCAGAAGCTCAGAATACCAAGATACAATTCACAAACCACATGAAACTCAAGAAAAATGAAGACCAAAGTGTGGATATTTTGATCCTTCCAACAAGGGGGAACAAAATACCCATGGGACAAGTTACATAAAGAAAGTGTTGAGAAGAAACTGAAGGAATGACCATCCACCTGGGGACTGCCCCACCCAGGGATCCATCCCATATGTAATCACCAAATCCAGAGACTATATTGTAGATGCCACAAGTGCTTGCTGGCAGAAGCCTGATAGAGCTGCCCCCTGAGAGACCCTGCCAGTGCATGACAAATACAGAAGGAGATGCTCACAGCCATATATTGGACTGAGCACAGAGTCCCCAATGAAGTAGTTAGAGAAAGTACCAGAGGAGCTGAAGGGGTTTGCAGCCCCATAGGAGGAACATCAATATGAACTAACCAGTACCCCTGGGACTAAACCACCAATCAAAAAATACACATGGTGGGACACATGGATCTAGCTGCATATGTAGCAGAGGATGGCCTAGTCAGTCATCAATGGGAGGAGAGGCCCTTGGTCCAGTGAAGGCTCTATGCCCCAGTTTAGGAGAATGCCAGGGCCAGGAAATGGGAGTGGGTGGGTTAGTGAGCAGGAGGGAGGGAGGAGGGAATAGGGGGAGGGTATTTCAGTGAGAGACCAGGAAAGTGGATAACATTTGAAATATAAATAATGAAAATATCTAATAAAATGAAAAAGAATGTTATTTGAGAGGATTAAAAAAAAGACTCAAATTTTTATTCCAGTTTCATTGCTTTTAAATGTCACCACTCATTTTCCAGTGCTATGGTAACTAAAGATTGAAAGTATCACGGCTACTCTCACTCTGGGCGGTACTCACAACCATACTTTCTCATTTTTATTCATTTTGTTTCCAAAAGAAGCTGATGTTTAAATTTTATTTATTTCTGTATTCATTTTTAACTATAGTAATAATATAATGTATAGAGATTAAGTAAGGTAGTAAGGGATGGCCCTTTTTAGTTCCATGTTGAAAATAATGGTGGCTAGAAAGTGTTCTGTTAGGTCACTTGAAATAGCATTGAGGAGAGATGTCAGTATCAAAGTTCTTCTTTCCAGTGGGAAGAGATTTCTAGTGTGTATCCACTCCCTATTGCTCCCATTTTAATATACTTACTAACATTTGGGAGAGAGGACACAAGCTCACTGGCTAGTAATAACTCAACCTACCTTTCTCTCATTTGCTGGCTTCACACAATAAACATATGTGTGGACTTCTGTGGTCTCAATCGGTAGAGTCTCTCTAATATAGTAGGAACAAATACTAAGTAAATATGTATTTCTTACTCACTAATGAAGATAATGAAAATGAATCATTTACTCTACTGTCACTCAATTGTAGTTTTCAAGTAAGATGTTTTTATTAATATTTTCATTTCTTTTTAAACCTCATTTCAATTTATTTAATATGGTAAAAATGAAACAAAATCTTGGAATCATAAAAAGGAATTCAAATATGGATTATTTCCAATAACAGTAGATACTTGTTTGGGTCAGTACCTTTTTAAAGAAACGGAATCCCCAAATTGAATGACAATCCATCAGTACCCTTTATTGTGAGCATTCCACAACATCCCTGACTCTAAAAATAAAATAATAATAATAATAAAAGAATGCATAAGAAAATCTTCTTGAGGTCTTTGAAAAACAAGGGCTATACCATTTCTGGAAACCCAAAGACAAGCACCCCTAAAAACTGTTAATGGATGTCACCACGTTCTATTTCAACATGTTGAATTTATACATGCCAATTAAAATTTCAGTGTTTAATATGCATACTCAGCAATCAAAACCTAGGACAATCAAGCTGTTTATGTTCCAGTTTCAGAGATATTTGTATTAGGGACTGTGAGTTGACTCCAAAATTTACATTGATTCTACAAGACCCATTCTCATGAGTTGAGTTGAATATACCTCTGTAGTGGTAATGTTTCTTGATTTTACATTGGAAGAACTAAGTAGGAGGGTAGTAGGCATTCTGCTTGAGTAACCACCTACTTATATGAATTCTTCCTTCGCTGAACTAAAATTTAAAGCTAAGAAGAGAAAGATGTATTAACGAAATTGAATTGATTTTTTTCTTTTAGTCAGCATTGCATCTGGGAAGTTTCTTTAAAAAGGAGACAGATAATATAAAAGTGATAATTAAAGTAAAACAAGTATTTACAGAGTTCTTTCCTAACCAGTGTCAAATGCCTGTAGTGTTAGGCAGTACAAAGAATGCAAAATACATTAAATTTTTTTTGTTCTTGGAGACTTTAAATTTTAAAAGTCACTAGAAATTTATCCCAATTACATAAAGTAATTTTTGATACCCATGAAAAGGTTTGTTTTCTACTAACCTAATGACTATGCCCGAATAGAGTACTTCATTGTAAATTTTTCTGAAATCTAAGATTTGTACATTGTGACTATTTTATTTTATTTATGTAAATCATGATTATGATAAAATATATTCTTGTATTCATTTTCATCAAGACTTAATTTAAGAGTTCCTTGATAGTAAAAGTGATTATATTTCCCTGTATTAATGGTTTCTCCAGTTTGATTTTCTAGCAATCAGAGCTCTATCTTGTTTGGGGAGTCTCTTACATAACCATGACCTCAACTTAATAGAGGGTTTCCAATGCCTATTGTAGGGTCTTTTATGCAATGATCTTGGCAAAAGTCCCTTGCAGTCTGCACCAACACCAGGTCACCTATAGCACAGAGTCAGCAGACACCACCACGGTCCCTAGAGGACTGCCCACATGATCTTAGGATCACTGGTGAGTGGAACACAACAACTGCTCCAACGCAATTGTGACAGGCCTATGACAGGAGGAACAAGGACACTAGAGCCCTTCCTGACCAGAGGCTCGGGTTCCTTTTGATCAGTTTTGGTTTACCTCGGTTTCGAACAGACCAGACAGCTCCACAGTCCTCAAAGGAGACACAACTTCCAAGCACTGTAACATGCCCAGGATCTTAGGAAAACAGAATCTCAGGAAAATAGGAGCTGGGTCACACATATATTTGAGGGTCTCAGAGGATCTTGACTGCCAAGAACTCTGACGCACCCAGAAACTCAAGTTCACAGGAGCCCACAATCAAAGGATCACAGAGAAAGCTGGACTCTGAGGAGTCCTGAATTAACTGGGATTATAGGAAGGACAGGCTCCAATCAGATATATTGAGGGTAGCAAGCACTTGAGATAATCAGATGGCAGGAGGCAAGCATAAGAACAGAAGCAACAGAAAGCAAGGTTACTTGGCATCATCAGAACCAAACTCTCCCACCATAGCAAGTCCTGGATACCCCATCACACCAGAAAAGCAAGACATGGATCTAAAGTCACTTCTCATTATCATGATGGAGGACTTTAAGAAGGAAATAGAGGAAAACACAGGTAAACAGCTAGAAGCCTTTAAAGTGGAAACACAAAAATCGCTTAGAGAGTTATAGGAAAACACTACCAAACAGGTGATGGAATTGAACAAAACCATCCAAGACCTAAAAATGGAATTAGAAACAATAAAGAAAACTCCAAGGGAGAAAAGTCTGGAGATAGAAAACCTAGGAAAGAAATCAGGAACCATAGATGCAAACATCAGCAACAGAATACAAGAGATGGAAAAGAGAATCCCAGGTGCAGAAGATTCCATAGGGAACATGGACACAACAATCAAAGAAAATGCAAAATGCAAAAAGATCCTAACTCAAAACATCCAGGAAATCCAGGACACAATGAGAAGACCAAACCTACGGATAATAGGAGTAGATGAGAAGGAAGATTATCAACTTAAAGGGCCAGCAAATATCTTCAACAAAATTATAGAAGAAAACTTCCTGTACCTAAAGGAAGAGATGCCCATTAACATTCAAAAAGCCTACAGAACTCCAAATAGACTTGACCAGAAAAGAAATTCCTTCTGACACATAATAATCAGAACAACAAATGCACTAAATAAAGACAGAATANTAAAAGAAGTAAGGGAAAAAGGTCAAGTAACAGACAAAGGAAGGCATATTAGAATTACTCCAGACTTCTCAGCAGAGACTATAAAAGCCAGAAGATCCTGGACAGATGTGATACAGACCCTAAGAGAACACAAATGCCAGCCCAGACTACTATACCCAGCTAAACTCTCAATTAACTTAGATGGAGAAACCAAAGTATTCCATGACAAAACCAAATTCACACAGTATCTTTCAACGAATCCAGCCCTTAAAGGATAATAATGGGAAAACACCAATACAAGGATGGAAACTACGCCCTAGAAAAAGCAAGAAAGTAGTAATCCTTCAACAAACCTAAAAGAAGACAGCCACAAGAACAGAATTCCAACTCTAACAACAAAAATAAGAGGAAGCAACTATTACTTTTCCTTAATATCTCTTAATGTCAATGGACTCAATTCCCCAATAAAAAGACATAGACTAACAGATTGGCTACACAAACAGTACCCAACATTTTGCTGCTTACAGGAAACATATCTCAGGGAAAACTCAGAGTGAAAGGCTGGAAAACAATTTTCCAAGCAAACAGTCCGAAGAAACAAGCTGGAGAAGCCATTCTAATATTGAATGAACTCAACTTCCAACCCAAAGTTATCAAAAAAGTCAAGGAAGGGCACGTCATACTCATCAAAGGTAAAATCTTCCAAGATGAACTCTCAATCCTGAATATCTATGTTCCAAATGCAAAAGCAGCCACATTCATTAAAGAAACTTTAGTGAAGCTCAAAGCACACATTGCACCTCACACAATAATAGTGGGAGATTTCAACACCCCACTCTCATCAATGGACAGATCCTGGAAAAAGAAAATGGTCTTTGTCTCTTAGAGAGACCATTTTCAGCCTAAATAGGAAACATTTCATTAAACAATATACACATACACGTGTGTGGGTGTGTGTGTGCGTGTGTGTGTGTGTGTGTATACTATATTATGTGTACTATAGGTATTTTAGGTAGAAAATAATATGACTCCTTATGACCTTTTTATCTTTGTATTTAGATCATGATACAATTAAATCATTTATCCCTTCCCTCTTTCCTTCTATTCTCTCTATATACCCATCTTTCCTTTCTTTAAAATTCATGGCTACTCTTTTTATTAATTGTTATTATATTCATATATATATACACATATGTGTTCCTAAATATAGCCTGTTCAGTTGGTATAATATGTTTACATGCATTTATTCAGGGCTGGCATTTGGTAGTGGATAATCAGTTGGTGTGCTCTTATCTGGATAATTCTCCTTGAATATCTCTCAGTTGTCTGTGTTTCTTTGTTCAAGGTAGAATTCTTATGGTTTTTCATCCATCTACATTGGCATGCTTATTGCTGGCATCCTTCTTCAACTCATGTTTAGGCAACCATTTTGGTGAGATGTTATGTGTGTGGATTCTGAAAACAATACGTTTGAGCTTTGCACTCATCATTCCTGTTTTTCTACCCTATTTCCTTCCTTCTCCTCTTCCTCTTTCTCTTCTTATCCTATATTTATCTAATGTACTTTCTTAATTAAGCACTTCATATTTTCCTAAATGAGCCCCCCCCCAAAAAAAAAACCTTAAAGTAACAGGTAATAGAAATAGGGTACAATGATTTAACATTTTGTTGTTTGAATTTATAGTTGAGAAAATCTGTCTTTATAAAACATTTGGGAGAATAAACATAATCCCATCTTAGAGTTGGGTAGAGTACTTTCTTGCTGGTTCTATTAATTACATTTCTGCTTACTATAAAAAAATCTTAATTAAAACACTTTGAGAATGGAAGAGTTTATTTCTGCTCACACTTTGAAGGTAAAATCTATCTTGGTGTGAGAGCCTTGGTTGTAGCAATGTGAAACCGCTGATTATAGTGTGTTTATCATCAGAAATCAGGAGAAAGCCTGTGCTCTAGCTTTCTGTTTTATTCAGGCTGAGAATCCAGCTCATGAAGTGGTGGTACCCACATTTTACTGGGTCTGTGCATCTCAACTATAATCTAGATAGTCTATCGTAGACATGCCAACAGTCTCTTAAATGACTCTAGAATCTGTTATGTTGACAGGTGTATTAATTATCAATTTAAAATCATTTATTTCTTAAATGGATCAAGATATTCTAGAAGCCATAATTTACATGGGACTAAGATGTAGACAGTTGTGGCTAATGATTCATGTAGCCTCTTAAGCAAATATTACCAAGGTTTGACTTCTAGATGCAGACATTGTAACTTTCTTGTCCTGGGACTCAGGGATAGTAGACAACAAATACTAACAGTAGATGACAAATACAAAGTTGAATCTATTAAGTTGAACCAATAGTATCTTCTATTAAGTAATATTTACCAAGAAGCTCAAGCTTCAAGTCAGTCAGTTAATCAGATGCTAGTAATGAGTCACAAGAAGAGGAGAAAATTAAAAATTAAGGTGAAGGATTTCTTTGATAGCCGGAAACTGAAACCAAATATTTGACCATTAAGAGATTCCAGAGAGACCCCTGTTTTATTTATTTTCATGTTTCAAATTTTAGTTTGACGTATTTGATGATCAGATTTAGTTGCTTAACATAGTTGTGCTACTCTGACGAAGTTTGAGTGTATCATCCACTGTCAATCTCCTAGTCCAACAGTGAAACATGAGAGGGCACCTAAACTTCATTAAAATGCACAATCATGTTAATGATCTTGTGAACTGCACCATGTGATTCCAATACCCCATTTTAAGATAAAATTAATTCAAACAGACTTGTAGTTAGCTGCATCTACCAGATGGTCGCATAGAGAAAATGGAGCAGTTGCATTATTACGTAGTATTTGAAAAGAAAAAAAAAATAGTGTTTTATTATCTCCAAAACAGAGTTGGTTAGAAACGAGATTCTTTCATGTGTTCAGACTGTCTCGCTTCAATATTGACCCTTCTTATACCATCATGAAGAAGGTAGAACATCCATCTCAGGGGGTCTTTTATTCCTATTAGTTTTGCTTGCCCACATGTGGCTAATTAGTAAGGATGAGTTTGAAACATTTTTTTTTCTAACAAACATTGTCCTGTTAGAGAATGATATAAAATCTTCAACATCTTTGTATAACATTGCTTTAGGCAGAAGATTCCAATCAGCTTGCAAGACCCAAAGTCATTCATACCATGAAGAGGAACAGAAGGTTGGTGAGGTAGACTCAAACGTAAAAAGTGGACTGAAAAATGAAGGAAGCTTTGATGTGTTCTTGAACTGAAAGATGATGCTGAGTTCTTACATTTTATTTTAAAAGCACCCAGACAATGCAGCTTATATTTATCAGAACTATTAAGGAAACAATACCAAATGAAAAAAAAAAAAAAAAAAAGCTAGCTGCATAAAAGAGGTAACAAGACACAATGATTTACTCTGAACATTGATAGGAGCTACTTACAACATATTTCATGTTCAAAAGCTTTTAATCTACCACCCATATCCTCAGTGTCACATACAAAATAAATTTTATTAAATTGTATTAAATTGTACTTATTTAAGCATTTTAGAAGGCATAAAGTAATCAGATACATAATGCATCATATGACTCCCCAACCATGTCTGTCACCAGCTGCCACCATTCTGCCATTTAAATTTACACTGCTGGAAGAAAAGAGATTTTTAAGGATTTAAGTGTCCCTGTGTTTTCCTTCCTTCCTTCCTTCCTTCCTTCCTTCCTTCCTTCCTTCCTTCCTTCCTTCCTTCCTTCCTTCCTTCCTTCCTTCCTTCCTTCCTTCCTTCCTTTCCCCTCACTCCTTTCCTTCCTTTACCCATTTTCTCATCCCTTTCTCCCTCTTATTTTTCATTCTTCATTTCATTAATTTTACTTTGCTCAGTCCAACCCTTTCTTTAAAACAAAAATTAAAGGTCATCTGTTAATTAGCTACTTTTGAAGAGTATCCATTAATATCACATAAATTACAGTGCACAAATCCAATTAAGTTCTTAGGTTATGTTGGAACGAAGTACATGATTTAATTTTCAGGCACATTAGGAAGTGAGGTCTATAGGAGAAATCAATACAGTTACAGGAAAGGACCAATTGTCTACATATCTGTGTTTATTGGTGTGAATGTCTTGGTATTTCAATTTTTAACGTGTAAGGATTTGGTTTTTATGATTAAAAGGTGATTTTCTGGATGGTTCCATAACAACATGGTTCATTACTGATGCCAATAGTCACACTTACCCACTACTACTTAAGCGATTAAGGAAAAGGGGGCTCAATGACAGCCTGTGTGTTACAGGATGTGCAGGTAAATACTGGAGGATATTAAGTTCAGTGTGATATCAGCCTGAGATGCGTAGTAAAATATTGTCTCCAGATAACAACAAATAAATCAACATTTCAGGCACAAAATATGTTTAGAAATACTGATATTTGATTGAAATAGATGAAGAAATGCAGTGACAGGAAAGTCAGTGAACCTGTCAATTCCAGATCCACCAGTTTAAATTTACCAAAACTTTCCTGAGTCAAGAACTCTTTAAGGATCAGTCCCCTGTGCACCTTCCCTGCAAGAGGAGAGCTTGCCTCCAGGGAGTACCCTGATGCCAGGACTCGTGGGAGATCTCCACTTTCTCTCCAGTGTCTCTCCGAGGTGAGTCCACTCAGGTGTGAACAGGCTGCAGAAGCAGCAGAGCAGCTGGGACAGATACTTACAGGCCTACATCTGCAGCTAGGAGGTGGGGCTGCTCTGCAGCCCTCTGTGCACTGGTCCTGCCAGGAGAGAGAGATGGTCTCCCAGGAGTGCTAACAGAAGCTTACATACTCACAGGAGTTGGTTCTTTGGGAAAAGTCAACAAAATAAATAAACCCTTAGCCAGACTAATGAGAGGGGACAGGGCCAGTATCCTACTTAACAAAATCAGAAATGAAAAGGGAGACTTAACAACAGAATCTGAGCAAATCCAAAAAAAATCATCAGATCCTACTACAAAAGCCTATACTCAACAAAACTGGAAAACNTGGATGAAATGGACAATTTTCTAGACAGATACAAGGTACCAAAGTTAAATCAGGATCAGATTAACGATCTAAACAATCCCACATCCCCCTAAAGAAATAGAAACATTCATTAAGAGTCTCCCAATCAAAAAAAAAAAAAAAAAAAAAAAAAATGGCCAGGACCAGAAGGGTTTCGTGCAGAGTTATCTCAGACCTTCAAAGAAGAAGTAATTTCAATACTCCTCAAACTATTCCACAAAATAGAAACCGCAGCTACTCTACACAATTTGTTCTATGAAGCCACAATTATTCTGATACTTAAACAACACAAAGACCCAACAAAGTAAGAGAACTTCCAACTAATTTTCCATAAGAATATCAATGCAAAAATACTCAATAAAATCCTCACAAGTTGAATCCAAGAACACATCAAAAATGATCATCCATCATGACCAAGTAGGCTTCATCCCAGGGATACAGGGATGGTTCACTATACGGAAACCCATCGATGTAATCTACTATATAAACAAACTCAAAGACAAAAACCACATGATCATCTCATTAGATGCTGAGAAAGCATTTGATAAAATCCAAAACCCTTTCATGATAAGTGTTGGAAATATCAAGAATTCAAGGCCCATACCTAAACATAAGAAAAGCAATATATAGCAAACCAGTAACCAACATCAAACTAAATGGAGAAAAACTTGAAACAATCCCACTAAAATCAGGGACTAGACAAGGTTGCCCACTCTCTCCCTATGTATTTAATATAGTACTTGAAGTCCTAGCCAGAGCAATTAGAAAACAAAAGGAGATCAAAGGAATACAAATTGGAAAGGAAGAAGTCAAAATAACACTATTTGCAGATGATATGATAGTATACATAGTGATCCTAAAAATTCCACCAGAGAATTCCTAAACATGCTAAACAACTTCAGTGAAGTAGCTGGGTATAAAATTAACTCAAACAAATCAGTGGCCTTTCTCTACACAAAAGAAACAGGATGAGAAAGAAATTAGGGAAACAACATCCTTCATAATAGTCACAAAAAATATAAAATACCTTTGTGTGACTCTAACTAAGCAAGTGAAAGACATGCATGATAAGAACTTCAAGTCAGACCATGGTAGCACATGCCTTTAATCCCAAATCTTGGGAGGCAGAGATGGGCAGATTTCTGAGTTCAAGGCCAGCATGCTCTACAGAGTAATTTCCAGGACAGCCAGGGCTACACAGAAAAACCCTGTCTCAAAAAAAAGAAGAACTTCAAGTCTTTGAAGAAAGAAATCTAAGAAGATCTCAGAAGATGGAAAGATCTCCCATGCTTTTCCATTGGCAGGATTAATACAGTCAAAATGGTTGTCTTGCCAAAAGCAGTCTACTTATTCAATGCAATTCCCATCAAAATTCCAACTCAATTCTTCAGAGTTAGAAAGGAAAATTAGCAAATATATCTGGAAAAACAAAAAACCCTAGGATAGCAAAAACTATTCTCAACAATAAAAGAACCACCATTCCAGATCTCAAACTGTACTACAGAGAAACTGTGATAAAAACTTCATGATATTGGTACAGTGACAGACAGCTAGATAAATGGAACAGAATTGAATACCCACAAATGAACCCCCATACCTTTGGTCACTTGACCTTTGACAAAGGAGCTAAATCCATCCAGTGGGGGGGGGGGAAGCATTTTCAACAAATGGTGCTGGCTCAACTGACAGTTATCATGTGGAAAAATGAGAATTAATCCATTCTCTCTCTTTTTTGTTTTTTGTTTTGTTTTTNTTTGTTTGTTTGTTTACTTTTTGAGACAGAGTTTCTCTGTATAGCCCCGACTGTCCTGGAACTCACTCTGTAGACCAGGCTGCCCTCAAACTAAGAAATCTGTCTGTCTCTGCCTCCCAAGTGCTGGGATTAAAGGAGTGTGCCAACCTGCCCAGCTGAGAATTAATCCATTCTTATCTCCTTGTACTAAGCTCAAGTCTAAGTGGATCGAGGAACTCCACATAAAACGAGAGACACTGAAACTTACAGAGGAGAAAGTGGGGAAAAGCCTTGAAGATATGGGCACANAACTCAAACAAATCAGTGGCCTTTCTCTACACAAAAGAAACAGGATGAGAAAGAAATTAGGGAAACAACATCCTTCATAATAGTCACAAAAAATATAAAATACCTTTGTGTGACTCTAACTAAGCAAGTGAAAGACATGCATGATAAGAACTTCAAGTCAGACCATGGTAGCACATGCCTTTAATCCCAAATCTTGGGAGGCAGAGATGGGCAGATTTCTGAGTTCAAGGCCAGCATGCTCTACAGAGTAATTTCCAGGACAGCCAGGGCTACACAGAAAAACCCTGTCTCAAAAAAAAGAAGAACTTCAAGTCTTTGAAGAAAGAAATCTAAGAAGATCTCAGAAGATGGAAAGATCTCCCATGCTTTTCCATTGGCAGGATTAATACAGTCAAAATGGTTGTCTTGCCAAAAGCAGTCTACTTATTCAATGCAATTCCCATCAAAATTCCAACTCAATTCTTCAGAGTTAGAAAGGAAAATTAGCAAATATATCTGGAAAAACAAAAAACCCTAGGATAGCAAAAACTATTCTCAACAATAAAAGAACCACCATTCCAGATCTCAAACTGTACTACAGAGAAACTGTGATAAAAACTTCATGATATTGGTACAGTGACAGACAGCTAGATAAATGGAACAGAATTGAATACCCACAAATGAACCCCCATACCTTTGGTCACTTGACCTTTGACAAAGGAGCTAAATCCATCCAGTGGGGGGGGGGGAAGCATTTTCAACAAATGGTGCTGGCTCAACTGACAGTTATCATGTGGAAAAATGAGAATTAATCCATTCTCTCTCTTTTTTGTTTTTTGTTTTGTTTTTNTTTGTTTGTTTGTTTACTTTTTGAGACAGAGTTTCTCTGTATAGCCCCGACTGTCCTGGAACTCACTCTGTAGACCAGGCTGCCCTCAAACTAAGAAATCTGTCTGTCTCTGCCTCCCAAGTGCTGGGATTAAAGGAGTGTGCCAACCTGCCCAGCTGAGAATTAATCCATTCTTATCTCCTTGTACTAAGCTCAAGTCTAAGTGGATCGAGGAACTCCACATAAAACGAGAGACACTGAAACTTACAGAGGAGAAAGTGGGGAAAAGCCTTGAAGATATGGGCACAAGGGAAATATTCCTGAACAGAAGAGCAATGGCTTCGACTGCAAGATCAAGAATCGACAAATGGGACCTCATAAAATTGCAATGCTTCTGTAAGGCAAAGGACACTGTCAGTAAGACAAAAAGGCAACCAACAGATTGGGAAAAGATCTTTACCTATCCTAAATCTGATAGGGGGTAATATCCAATATATACAAAGAACTCAAGAAGTTAGACTCCAGAAAACCAAATAACCCTATTAAAAAATGGGATACAGAGCTAAACAAAGAATTCTCACCTGAGGAATACCAAATGTCCAAGACACACTTAAAAAAATGTTCAACATCCTTAGACATCAGGCAAATGCAAATCAAAACTACCCTGAGATTCCATCTCACACCTGTCAGAATGACTAATATCAAAAACTCCAGTGACAGCAGATGCTGGCAAGGATGTGGAAAAAGAGGAACATTCCTCCATTGCTTGTAGGATTGCAAGCAGGTACAACCACTCTGGAAAACAGTTTGGTGTTTCCTCGGAAAACTGGACATAGTATTACCAGAAGATGGGCAATACCACTCCTGGGCATATACCCAGAAAATGCTCCAACTTGTAATAAGGACACATACTCCACTTTGCTCATAGCAGCCTTGTTTATAATAGCCAGAAGCTGGAAAGAACCCAGATGTCCCTCAATAGAGGAATGGATACAAATAATGTGGTACATTTACACAATGGAGTATTCTTCAGCTATTAAAAACAATGAATTTATGAAATTCTTAGACAAATGGATAGATCTGGAGGTTATCATCCTGAGTGAGGTAACCCAATCACAAAAGAAGTCACATGATATGCACTCACTGATAAGTGGATATGAGCCTAGAAGCTCAGAATACCCAAGATACAGTTTTCAAAACACACAAATCTCACGAAGAAGGAAGTCCAATGTTTTGATACTTTGATACTTCTCAGAACAAAATACCCATTGAGGATGTTAGAGAGACAAAGTTTGGAGCAGAGACTGAAGGAACGACCATCCTGAGACTGTTCCACCTCAGGATACATCCCATAAACAACCACCAAACCCAGACACTATTGCTGTGAGGAGCCTGATAAAGTTGTCTCTTGTGAAGCTCTGCCAGTGTCGGACAAATACAGAAGTAGATGCTCACAGTCAGGGTCCCCAATGAAGTAGCTAGAGAAAGTTCCCGAGGAGCTGAAGGGTTTTTCAGCCCCATAGGAAGAACAACAATATGAACTAACCAGTACCCCTAGAGCTCCCTGGGACCAATCAAAGAATACACATAGTGGGACACATGGCTCTAGCTGCATATGTAGCAGAGAATGGCCTAGTCAGTCATCAGTGGGAAGAGAGGTCCTGTGAAGGTTCTATGTCCCATTATAGTGGAATGCTAGGGCCAGGAAGCAGGAGTTGGTGGGTTCTGGAGCAGGGGGAGTGGGGAGAGGATAGGGGAATTTATGAGGGGAAACTAGGAAAGGGGATAACATTTGCAATGTAAACAAAGAGAATATTTAAGTAAAAAAATTTAAAAACATAGAAATCATTATGTACATGTACAGCCTGTTAATTACAATATAGTTCTATCAGGAGTATAGACGTATTTTATATATATATATATATATATATATATATATATATATATATATATAAAACATGTATATAAAAGAGTTATACATATATATGTATATAAAAGAGTTATA
>NC_034604.1:24380238-24385290 GCF_900095145.1 Mus pahari | reverse complement strand
TAGATTTTTAGTGTGTTTTACCCATTTATCCTTCCTGATCTTATGAAATGCACTATCCTGCAGGCTAGCCATCACCATATATTAGGTGATTTACATTTCACAAAGGTGTATCCTCATAGCCCTGTGAGGCTCAACTCCTAGATCAAGTTAGTATTGGATTTCTCCAAGGCATTCTAATTGTTTATTTGTTTGTCTGTTTAATTATTTTTACTTTATTCTTGCTATTTAACTTTTTATTGATTCTTAGTGAATTCCACATCACGTATCCTAATTCAACTCATCTTCTTGTCCCTTGTAACTGTCCTCAGCCCTTGCATTTATAAATAATTCCTTTTGCAAGCTGTAGTATGTCATACAGTATCCTACAGATAGTATACCTTTTCGTCCACATTTCTTTATTTGCAGATGTCTTTGCAGTGAGTTATTGTCTGGTTTGAGGCTTCTGGCTTCTGCTATACCATCAGTACTGGATGCTCACTAGGATTCCACACAGGTATTCTGTTGCTTCCCAGGGTCATGGAGATCCTGCAGCTTGGGGTCTGCAGAACCAGCCCCTTCATACATTTCAATAGCTCATAGATGTGGTAGATGTTAAGGTGAACCAACTCAAAGTCCTGGATCTTGGCTTAGGTGATAACTTAGTTGGCCGGCTGTCCAATTCTTCAGCACCACACCACTAGGGTGAGCTCTCTGACACTGGCCTGGCTAGTTGACCCAGTGTCACCATGGGAAAGGGGCAGAGCCAGCTCTCCTTCTCTCTACTTCAGGACCAGATTCACCTGCAACCCCACAAACAGTGTTAGCTCTACTGATGTACCCAGGCAAGGTTAAGGGCCTGCTCTCCATAGTGCTGCAGTCAGTAAGAGAAGAACCAGATCTTTTGTTCTAACACCTTCTGGGGCAGCTCTCCTCTGGTGCTCAAAAGTGCAGTGGGACTGAACATCCTTCAGACATCAATGTGTCCCCATGTAGCATCCTAGACCAGGAACAGCTGCCTGGCCTTTGGTACTAACAAACCCCTACTACTAGAAGACCACAGACCCAAATGTAGCTTTTTCTGGCAACATGGACCAGAACCCCACCCTGGCCTTAGGTGGCATTGATGGCTACTCACATCAGACTGTTCCTAACTACCCTCAAGTCTCTAATTCTGGCTCTCTTCATTGTCCACACATCCTTCTGTTTTTGTTTCCCTTCCCTTTGCTCCAGAACTTACTTGCTCATCTTAGTGGCACCAGTGGCCTCTAGATGTCTGTGGTCATATCAGGAGTACTTTGCCCTAACTGTTGCATTTGGAAGGTATGGGAATCAGTAGTTGTTCATTTCACGAGTGTGGTTGCCTCACAAGGCCTTCAGTATAAGCCATAATTTAAATAAATAGGCTCTAATGCAACTGAAGGAATAGCATTGCCATTGAGAACAAGCAGGGAAAGAGAGCATAAGCTTTCTAGTGCCATGATCTAGGCTACCAGCAGAAGGTGTGGCTTGGATTTAAGATGGAACCTCCTACTTCAAAATATCTGGATTAAAGGTCTATCTTCCCACCTCAAAGCTCTGGAGTAGGAATTGGTCTCTCCCGTTCAAAAGAGTTAATTAAAACAAAACAAAACAAAACAAAACAAAAGCATCTCACAGGTATATCCATACATTTGCATATTAGTTCATTCCAGATACAGTCAAGCTAACACCAATAGCCATCAGAAGACTCTAGCATGAGAAACTCTTCATAAAACTGTTTTAGCTTGAGAGCCTCATTTAGCCTCAGTTTCTTTGTCTGCATTACAAAAAACAAAAACAAAACGTATTTTGTGAGGACTATAATTAAACCATCTAAAATGGGAATTGTAACAGGAAGTATAGGAGAACAAATAAAAAACAACTAAAAAGGCAACTTATGTGGAATTCAAACCTCATACCATGAAATCAACTTTTGGTAGTTGATCAATTCAATGGTGATTAATACATTTACAAATCCATGGAGCTACAATGGCAAGCTGGCTTGAAAACATTCCTGTCAGCTGTCTACGTGATGGGCAACTCTAAATATAAAATTTACTTTATGCTTTAACTCTCCTTAACAAAATTTGGAATTATTTTTTAGCAAATTTTCTATTTTAATCCTTTACTATCTTTAAAAACACTTTCCTTTTTATTAATTTTTAACTAAAATATAATGACATCATTTCTCCTGTTCTTCCCCTTCATACTCCTCAGTGTACTAACACTTTGTTCTCTCTTGAAATCAGTCTCTTTTTCTTTAATTGTTAGAGTTATACACAAAACTTCACACCATCACACATGCATACATATATATTCACCCACACCCAACCACCTCCTCCAACACACACATACCTACACACACACACACACACACACACACACACACACACACACACACATACATTTCCTAAGATCAGGAATGATTGATAGGTAAAACACACTAAAAATCTAAGAGTAACAATTTATATGTATATGTGTGCATGTGTGTGATTGTGTCTGTGTCTCTGTGTAGTATGTGTGTGGTGAGGTATGGTGTGGTGTGTGTGTGTGTGTGTGTGTGTGAGTGTGTGTGTGTGTATGTGTTTGTGTATGTGTATGTGCCTCTGTATGGGGTGTGTGCCATTTGTGTGGTGCAGTGTGTGTGTTTGTGTATATTTGTATGTGTATGTGTGTTTGTATGTAATTGCATGTGTATGTGTGTTTGTGTATGTGTCTGGGTGTCTCTGTGGTATGTGTGTGTGTGTGTGTGTGTGTGTGTGTGTGTGTGTGTGTGTATGATGAAAGCTTGGCATTGAATAACCAATTAGAAGGTTTTTCTTCCACTCTCATCATCCTGTTCTCTGTAGTTCCAGAGCTAGGGCCCTACGAGATTTCCTCTTACCACCTTGGCATGTTTATTGGTGTTGTCCTCTTTAGGTCTCATTTAGTCAACCACATTGGTGAGACATGTGTCATGGATGAACCTTCTCTATCATTTGTAGGAGGCACAGTCTCTCAGCTATGTTTCTTATTCAATTCATGTATAATTCTTTAATAAGAGATAAGATTCACGATACTTTGGAGGCTTACATTTTCATTTTGTATATCCTGTCTTCTATTGTTCATCCTTAAGAAACTGTTGTTTCTTTTGTTATTTTTTTTAACTTTTATCATGGTTTCACCTCCTTCTTTCTGAACTGGATATTTTAACTAATACCCTTGACCTGATAATGATTTAGGGGAAATGTTTAGTCCTTCCATTTTTCAGCATCATTGTAGATATAGCATTTGTATGGTTACATTTACTAAGTTGAAGAAAAACATTTGTAGCTTCCAGTTTGTTGCAAAATTTTTGTTTGCTAATAGTCAGCAGGTACTAGATTTCTCCAACCATTTAGCACACACGTGAACATCTGTTTAAATGAACACATGATAACTGCCTTTTGCTATGTGTCAATAATGCAAAACCAGAGAATATATGGGAATATACCCAGCCAAAATCAATGAAGATATTTCTTTTAATTATGCACAACAATTTTCTTAAATACATGCTTCTTAAAATGACATATGCATTTTCCAATGCCCAAATTCTAGAAGCTACTGGTTTTACTAACCATGCACTTACTTTACTGAGGGGATGTCTGGCCTCATCATCTAGCCATTCTAAAGTTGCTAAGTCAATCTACATTGTGGTAATTCTTATTTTAATTATTTAACTCTACCTTTAGTTCTGCTTCTCCTATAAAATGGGATTAATAATCCTCCATCGGGTTGTTGGGAAGATTAGATGGGTAATGTATCTGGGATTGCTCATTGAAGCATCTTGCAGATGGCATTCAATATATATTACTTGTATTAGAAGTTCAAAGAGACATAACAGAACAGGATCATTAAGAGGCAACCAAAAGAGATTTTGTGGGACTTCAGTATAACTTACGATACTCTGTGGGATGTGTCAGTCAATCGAAGGGAGAGACAGAACATAAAATCAATATTTGCTGATGTATTTGGTCTCTTTGTTCTCATAGACAGATCATTTTATGTCTTTTCATCTCCCCTTCCTCATTAAACCAGAGAAGCTTTGTGGTAATCTGCCTTTCTTCTTGCCTTAGGCAGTTTACATTCAGCTTCAGTGTAAGAATAGGAATGATTTGGATATGCATCTAATTCACTAATTCCCTTGGCAATGTCTTAGGTACAAGATTATCACAACTCAAAAACACTGAGCATGCTACTGTTTATGGGTGGTTCTGCTCATTAATAACATCATTCTGAAGCAAGGACAAAGATGTTCTAATACCGAAGAAGTCAACACTTACATCATTACTATTGTGGTTCACATGTCCCTCTATGAGTTTGATTATTTGTTATTGGATATAAATATTGTTTTGTAATGTGGTAAAATTGTGTGAATTAAATCATGCTTGTGTAAATTAAATTACATAGGACAGATTATCCACACAGAAAACATTTTAGAAGATATACTTATTTGAGAGTCACCTCTATCTACCAGGATTCTACTACTTTAGCTGCTATGAAATAAGAATTACAGTATTTTATGATTTCCTAAATCTTATATTTACTATGCTGCCTTAAACTACTCCTATACTTCTGAGTATAATTAAATATCTATTAATAGTGGTTTAGGTGGGTAAACAGCCTGCTAGTGATCATACAACCATATTATATACATATACAAATACATATACATATACATATGTTCTCACCAGAAAAATAGGATAAACAATTAATTAGAAAATGAAGAGAAAAAAAAAAACAGTGAAATGTCACATTCATGTCCTATAGAATTCTTTGTTGCCTTTTTGGCGTCATTCATTTTACTTAACATTTTTAGGTGTGCACATACCTTTATCTACTTTTCTTTTTTTTTTATTTATTCTTATTTTCTTTATTTACATTTCAAAAGCTATCCCAATAGTTCCCTATACCCCACCCCCGCCCCTGCTCCCCTACCCACCCACTCCCACTACTTGGTCCTGGCCTTCCCCTGTGCTGGGTCATATAAAGTTTACAAAACCAAGAGGCCTCTCTTCCCAATGATGGCTGATTAGG